>NC_041392.1:693684895-693699259 GCF_002162155.2 Triticum dicoccoides | reverse complement strand
TGCTACTTGCGGCCGCCCCCGCGGTGGTTGCCGCGACGTCTGCCGCCCGGCTGCTGGGGGGCAGCAGGAGGGGAAAATACCCCGGAGGCGCGGGGGGTGGCGGCTGCTAGCGCGGCACGGGTGGCGCGGCCGATGGAGGGGCACCACGGGAGGTGCCGGCGGCGAGGGCATGATGCTGCACACGCTTCTTGACCCTCTTCATCCGGCGCTCTTCCAACCGCAAGTACGCCACAAACTTGGGGAAGGAGGGCTCCGGCATCAAGGTGAGGTTGGAGGCGGCATTGCCGAAGTCCTCGTTGAGGCCGACGGTGAGCGTGCTGAGGAGGAGGTCGTCATCCACCTTGGCTCCAATGTCACAGAGCTCATCCGCCAACGTCTTTAGACGGCGGCAGTAGTCATCAATGGACTGTTCATCCTGGTGACAGTCAAAAACTTCCTGCTGCAAAAAAATGCGGCGCTGAAGCTTGTTGTGGGTGAAGAGGCTGTTCAGCTTGACCCACATGGCACGGGCGTCGTCGCCGGCGCTCACGGCCGTGTGGAACAAGTCCTTGGAGATGATGGTGAAGAACCACTAGATGATCGTGGCATCGATCGCGGCCAACTCGGCGTCGTCCACCATGGCGCGGGAGTCCATGGTGCCATCCACATGATCCACGAGGTTGTTCTTGCGGAAGAGCAGCAAGAAGTACGTTTTCCACGCGAAGTACATGGAGTTGGAGGCGTCGAGGACCACAGGGACAAGGTGTCGAGGACCACGGGGACGCGTATATGAACGTTGATTTCGCGAATCTCAGCAGGGTCGACAGTGAAGGGGTTGGAGTAGGTGGAGGTGTTGGACGACATGACTGCGAGGTCGTGGGGAGGGAGGCAGCGCGGCTGGGGAGAAGTGGCGCGGTGGTGGAGGGCGGGTGGCACAGCTTGGGGAGAAGCGACGCGGCTGTGGAGGGCGGGCGGCGCGGGGTGGAGGGGAGGGCGTGCGGGGTGGAGGGGAGGGCGCGCGGGGAGGAGAAGGTGCGCGGGGAGGAGGTACGCCGCCGCCACCAAATCTACAGGATGCCGTACGCCCGCGCTGCCTGCACTGCCGACTGGTACGAACCGATCTAGATGTGGCAGTGGGTTTCGTGGTCCGTAACCTCGGCCACCCACGTCCCCCATACCTGGCGCTGCACACCGAGGTACCTCCTCTATGGCGCCGGCGGTGACGATAGGTCCGGGAACTGGCAGTAGGACCTGCCTCCATAACCTGAGGCTTGGGATGTCTGCATGTGGTAGCATGAATTAGTGCATCTAGTCAGCGGCGGGGACCTACGGCGGCAAGATCCGGCTATTTGGGTGGCGGGGTGGCGCCGGAGTGGATGTGGGGTGCTTCGGCGGCTGCGAAAAGGATGAAATTGAGCGGTGGGAGGGAATTTAGCCCAGCGGTGGATGACCGGAGGAGCAAAACCGGAATTTCACTCCTCTAACCCCTTTTAGTGGATCGGTTTGATATACTCTTAGATTGTTAAACTAAAACTACGTCTGGTAACTTTGGTACATCCGTGAATATTGGAATGTCGCATAGAAGAGAAGGGCGCATGAAAAAAAATATTTCTAGAATCTAAATCCATTACAATAATTTTGAACCTACGATGTTCTTACTTCAAATATGGACGGACTATTTGCGCTAAGTACGAAAGGCAACTAAATAGTTGCATCTAGATGTGTATTAATAATTTATTTCATGGATCATCTATTATGCAAGCTCATTTTCAATTTTTTGCTTGCAAATTCCCTACACGAAGGTTGGTTTGTTTGCTTGTACATCTAGCTCCTTTAGCCATGTTAGTACTTCCATATTCGTGCCCTCCATTCCTATATATATGGAAGAAATGACATGCACGTAAATTGTCAAGGGTACTGCAAGTCAAAGCCAATTATTGTTTTCCATGGTCCATATAAATAAGTTGTTGCGTGGGTTCTAACACAATCTATTAGTATATGGTAGCAGTAGAAGTTGAACGGGAAAATCTGTGTAATCAACCCCACCGAAAGAAAGTGTGGGAGGTTAACCTTGATTTAGGGCATTTCTAACCAATCCCTAAAGTAACCTTGATTTAGACATCGCACTTTATGACAGGCAACGGGGAGCTGACGAGCTGTTGGGCCAACGCCAAGCCCGGGTGACAGCCAGGCGTGTCTTTGCCTACGAACTGCCGACAGGAGAGATCCAAGCGGCTAAAGGTGAAGTCAATACCTGCATGTGGTGCGGAGGCGTTGCCGGGGCTGTGCAGTCCGGTACCCGGCCAATCCATGGCAAGGCGCAGTCGCCGGTGGCCGGATGCGCCAAATCCAATGAGGGCGGTGGCGGCCGCCGCAGATCTGCCGGTTGTGCGCCGGCGACGGGGCAAGAGTGGCACAAATCACTAGTAGAAAAAGGGTCAAATGTGATACACATTAGTCCCGGTTTGTGCTGGTTCCATCGGCTAGGCGGGAGGAGATCTTTAGTACCGGTTCGTGGTGAACCTTTAGCACCGGTTCGTGCCACGAACTGGTACTAATGAGAGTGGTGGCAGGATGTTGTTAGAGTGGGGCCCCTCCAGCACCTTTAGTACCGGTTCGTGCCACGAACCAGTAGTAAAGGTCGTCCTATATAAACCCTTCGTCCACCAGCACTCTGTTCTTCCCCCTTTCTCCTCTCCCTCTCCTCTGTTCTTCCCTTCTTCCTCTTAGAGTTCATCACAAAATTTGCCCCATATTTGTCAAGATTTGCAGGCCCCCATCCATTCAAATGATCACAAAGATTAGCAACTTTGTCCTTTCATCTCTCATTGCTAGATTAGCTCTTGCATTGGTTTATATAGTGATTAATTGTGGGTTTTTAGTAATTTGGGAGGAATTATATGTGGTAGTATTTGATTTATATGCAAATTGAGGTCAAAATAACACTTAGTTTGCATATGTAGGTGTGGTTTACTTAGTGCCTTCTAAATCTCCGTCGTAACCACCGTCGGTCGCCCGCACCGTCCCGTCGCCGGCACCACCTTGTGGTGAGCCTCTTGTTCATGAAATTTTATATAAAAAATTGATGTTTGTGTGATTTGGATATATAGTTACTCGTATAATTATCTTACCCGTACCTTGTTTGTTATACATAGTGCCATGGTTTTGACATCCGTCCCCGCCGGCCCTCGTCCTTGTTATGATTCGGGTGTGGTATATTCTCTTTTAAAACTATTTGTTGCATTTCGTGTTTATGACAAATTATGCCCATCAAGCTGACATAGATATTTGTATGTAGGAGGTAGTTGAACCGGAAATTCCAACCGACCCTATTGTCGAGAGGTTAAATTTAGTTGAAAGAGAAAATGAGGATTTGAAAGAAAAATTGAAAAGAATTGTGGGGGAGAAGATGGAATTGGAGTTGCATGCTGCCGATGTCGTCGATGATCACAAGATTAAGATGGAGAAAATGCGCTTGAAGATTAGAAAGATTAGAAAATATGCCATTCATAGTGAGGCTTGGTATCATTATGCTGTTGGATCAATTGTTACCTTAGTTGCGATCTTGATCACATTTGTTGTTGCATTTAAATTCTTTAGCTAGAGAGTTATTTGTTTGTTGCATTTAAGTGTTGTATGAACTCTATGTATTGTATTAATTTGGTGTTTTGAGTGATGTGTATTGAAGATGAGCCGGCAATGGATGTATGATGACCGATGCTCTCTCGAGTTCATTAATGGCGTGCATACTTTTCTGCTTGTGGATGAGGCAAACAAGCGGGCGGATGGTTTTATGCCTTGTCCATGTGCTGGCTTTAAGAATGGTCACAATTACTCTACGTCAAAAACCATTCACGTCCACCTGTTTGAGTCCGGTTTCATGCCCCACTATAATGTTTGGACCAAGCAAGGAGAAACAGGGCTTATGATGGAAGACAATGAAGAAGAAGAGGACGACGACAGCTATCCTGGCCATGGGTTCCCTGAATACGATGATACAACAATGAGGGAAGAAGCTGAGCCGGTAATGCGGGAAGAAGCTGAGCCGGCAATGCGGGAAGAAGCTGAAGAAGAGGCATCGGATGAACCCGTTGATGATCTAGGTCGGGCCATTGCCGATGCAAAGAGAAACTGCGCAAGTGATTTGGAGAAGAAGAAGTTGCAGCGCATGTTAGAGGATCACAAAATATTATTGTACCCGAATTGCGTAGGTGACAAGAAAAAGCTGGGCACCACACTGGAATTGCTGCAATGGAAGGCGGAGAATGGTGTATCTGACAAGGGATTTGGAAAGTTGCTGGTAATGATAAAGAATATGCTTCCAAAGGACAATGAATTGCCCGAGAGTACGTACGAAGCAAACAAGGCTGTCTGCCCTCTAGGATTAGAGATGCAGAAGATACATGCATGCCCTAATTATTGCATCCTCTACCGCAGTGAGTACGAGGATTTGAATGCTTGCCCGGTATGCGGTGCATTGCGCTATAAGATCAGCCGCGATGAGCCTGGTGATGTCGAGGGCGAGCGCCCCAGGAAGAAGATTCCTGCCAAGGTGATGTGGTATGCTCCTATAATACCACGGTTGAAACGTTTGTTCCAAAACAAAGAGCATGCCAAGGCGATGCGATGGCACAGAGAAGCCGTAAGAAAGACGAAAAGTTGAGAGTACCCGCTGACGGGTCGCAGTGGAGAAAAATCGAAAGAAAGTACAGGAAGGAGTTTGCAGATGACGCTAGGAACGTATGGTTTGGTCTAAGCGCAAATGGCATTAATCCTTTTGGGGAGCAGAGCAGCAACCATAGCACCTGGCCTGTGACTCTATGTTTGTATAACCTTCCTCCTTGGTTGTGGATCAAGCGGAAGTTCATTATGATGCCAGTGCTCATCCAAGGCCCTAAGCAACCCGGCAACGACATTGATGTGTACCTAAGGCCAATAGTTGAAGAAATCTTACAACTGGGGAATCGAATAGGTGTACGTGCATGGGATGAGCACATGGGGGAAGAATTTGACCTAAAGGCGTTGTTGTTCGTGACCATCAATGATTGGCCTGCTCTCAGTAACCTTTCAGGACAGACAAACAAGGGATACCGCGCATGCACACACTGTTTGGACGATACCGACAGTATATATTTGGCTAATCGTAAGAAAGAAAGGCATGCATTTCAAAGGTGAGGCGGATCACCGGATGAAGCCTCGCCACCGTACTGGTGCTGATGTACATGATATGGTCAAGGATTTGAAGGTGGTCTTTGGAAAGGGTCCTGGTGGACAACCTGTTCCGAATGACGCTGACGGGCGCGCACTCATATGGAAGAAGAAATCTATATTTTGGGACATGCCCTATTGGAAAGACCTAGAGGTACGCTCCGCAATCGACGTGATACACATGACGAAGAATCTTTGTGTGACCCTGCTGCTTCTTGGGCGTGTATGGGAAGACAAAAGATTCATGCAAGCTCAGTATTAAGGTACCGTCTGGCTTCTCGTCTGGCTTCTCAGAACCTAAAGTCTCATGACTGCCACGTGATTATGACGCAACTACTTCCGGTTACATTGAGGGGGCTTCTACCGGAAAACGTTCGTTTAGCCATTGTGAAGCTATGTGCATTCCTCAATGCATTCTCTCAGAAGGTAATCGATCCAGAAATCATACCAAGGTTAGAGAATGGTTTGGTGCAATGTCTTTTCAGTTTCGAGGTGGTGTTCCCACCATCCTTCTTCAACATCATGACGCACGTCCTAGTTCACCTATGCGAAGAGATTAACGTTTTGGGTCCTGTATTTCTACACAATATGTTCTCTTTGAGAGGTTCATGGGAGTCTTAAAGAAATATGTTGATAACCGTGCTAGGCCAGAAGGAAGCATCTCCAAGGGCCATGAAAATAAGGAGGTCATTGAGTTTTGTATTGACTTTATTCCTGACCTTAAGCTGATTGGTGTTCCTGAATCACGGCATAAGGGCGGACTGGATGGAAAAGGCACGCTAGGAGGGGATCAAATAATATGTATGGACGGACATTCTCTCACTGAAGCACACTACACAGTTCTATAGAATTCCGCCTTGGTGGCTCCGTATATGGTAGAACACAAGAATTTGCTACGCTCCAAACACCCGGAGCGGTCTGATGACTAGATTACACGTGAACAAACTAGGAGTTTCGCCAGCTGGTTGCAGACACGTACCATGCATGACGCCTCTATTGAAGATGACATGTACTTGTTGTCTCAGTTACCATCTTAGAATATAATGACTTTCAAAGGGTACGAGATAAATGGTAATACATTTTACACGATCGCCCAAGATAAGAAGAGCACCAACCAAAACAGTGGTGTCCGCTTTGATGCAGAAACCAAGACGGGAAAGGAAACATATTATGGTTATATACAGGACATATGGGAACTTGACTATAGACGTGTTTTGAAGGTCCCTTTGTTTCGGTGCAAATGGGTCAATATGACACGAGGCGGGGTAACGGAAGACCCGCAGTACGGAATGGCAACAGTGGATCTCAACAATCTTGCGTATGCAGACGAACCATTCGTCCTAGCCAATGATGTGGCACAGGTTTTCTATGTGAAGGACATGTCTACCAAGCCGAGAAAAAGAAAAGATAAGGAAGCGAATGCATCATACGATGAGCAAAAGCGGCACATAGTTCTTTCTGGGAAGAGAAACATCATGGGAGTGGATGACAAGACAGACATGTCAGGAGATTATGAAAAGTTCGATGAAATTGCTCAGTTCATAGTGAATATGGACCCGAGCATCCCGTTAAATGATAACGATTTAACATGGTTACGGCGCAAAGGGACACACGTGAAGAAAAAGTTCCACACCCAAAGATCTGGGATGTGATCGGCTTCACTATATATCATCATTTTCTTCTGTGTTTCACACCCAGGAGGGAATCTCTGTAATAGTTAGGGGTAGTTATGTGTTTTAGCATTTGAAACGCGAAGAAATTTTATGTGCAAACAAATACTTTCATGCATTTACTGATTTTTTCAGCTAAATTGAAAAACACTTCAAATGAACTCCGAAAAGGTTGAAAGTTGGCATGGTATCATAATTTCACCCACATAGCATGTGCAAAAAAGTAGAGAGGGTTACGGCAAAAACTGGATGCACTTCGCGTACAAAATGGACAATCTCTTTCGAACTATCATGGTTTCGGACGAAAACTCATCTGTTACAAAGGCATTTCATTTTTTAAATAATATTACCAAATTGAAGATAATGATAAAAAACACACTAATATTAAACATAATAAAAAAGAATCACTGAAAAATGTATTTTTAAAGTTAAGTTATTCACAAACTAGTGATTCACACAAATTTCAAATAATTCAAAATTTAAACTATTCAAATTTGAAAACTACCGGCACTAACAGAAAGTTTCTAATTTTTTGTACCTAAAGCAAAAATATTCACAAAGAAACTCTAAATATAGAAAAAAACAACTAAAAATAAATAAAACAAAATAAATAAAGCAGAAAAGAAAAAACTAAATGAAAAAAAGCCCACCTACTGGGCCACAGCGGCCTGCATATGACTAGAAAACCAAATTCTAATTGGGCCAGGATACAGGCCCGCTAGCCCAATAGGCCCATCAGGGCATAGCAGCAGACATAGGACTGGAAGGCCTGCTTATGAGAGGAGCTCGAGAGAGCTACCGCACTGGGGCTTATAAACTAGTGCGGGCGCCCCTCGGCTAGCGAGCTGGGACTAAACTTGTCGCACCGCACCTGCGCCAGCACACCACCTTTAGTACCGGTTGGTGGCTGGAACCGATACTAAAGGGTGGGTCTTTAGTACCGGTTCCTGCCACCACCCGATACTAAAGGTGTGCTCTTCCCGCCGCTAGGCCTGGCCAAAACAGGCCTTTAGTATCGGGTGGTGGCACCAACCGGTACTAAAGGTGTCCCCTATATAACAAACACTTCGAAAAATTTCAGTTTATCATCTCCCACTTCTCACTGCCGCCGCTCCGTCCCGCGTCATCGCCGCCCCTATCGCGCCATCCCCATCGACTCCGCGACGCCCCCGTCCTCGTCGCGTCGTCCCCGTCGACTCCGCGCCGCCCCCATCGTCGGCCCGTCCCCGTGGCCGCACCGGCCCGTCATCGTCCCCTCGACTCGCCGTCGCCTTGGATCGACCTCGCCTCGCCGTCGCAGTCACCTCGCCGTCGCCGTCGCCTCGACCTCGCCTGTGCGCGCTGTGAGCCCCTCCCCCGGCCCCTCTCCTCCCTCCAATCAGTCAAAGCCACGGCGCCGCCGGCGCCGGCCGTAGCTGCTGCACACACATGCGCGCACGCACACACACACACAATTTTTTTTTTGTTTTTAGTTTTTTCAGTTTTTCTGTTTTTCATACAAAGTTTTAGATGAATTAATTAATTAGATTAGATTAATGTCAAATAGTATATAGAAATGTTAGTTATAATATATATAATGTCAAAGGTTTTCCTGTTTTTTATACAAATGTTATAGAAATATTAGTTATATAGAAATGTTAGAAATTTTGGAAATGTTAGTTTTAGCTAGATGAATTAGATTAATTTCAAATTGTTAGACGATGATCGATGTTTTTTTAGTTTCTTACTTTTTAGTTATAAAATTTAGAATTTGCATATATGAAATCACAATCCATCATTTAAAAATGTTACTTTACTTTTGCGGCATATAGTATTTGTTGTCGACGATGCCCGGCCCGCATCCTCTCCCTCGACCCATTCGCGACGACGTCCTGCTTCGGAGGACCCATGTCTGGGACTGGGCTCCGCCGGGCTGGCACTGGGAGGTGCTACCTTCAGGGGCGCGACGCTTGGTGAGGAACCCGGCCCCGGGTCCCGTCGTCGACCCTGATCTCCTTTGGTGGCGTTCGCGTGGGCCACTTTTGGTGTAGAGGGAGCCAACCCCGCTGGAGGTGGTACGTCGCCGTGTTAGGGAGGAGGACGAAAACGTCCATCGCTACATGGCTGCTATGGATGTCAGGTTCTCCAATACCTGGCAGGTTCTTTGGGAAGATCACCCGAGCTATGATCCAGTGATGGTTCCTTCACTTTGGTTGTCCACCGCCCGCGCCTCAAGAACTGCGAGTGGGCTAGATTACTCTTTAGTATTCGATCTTTATTAGCTAGCTAGCTGGTGATGTATTCGATATATATTATTCGAGACGATCACTACTAGGAAAAGGCCTACTAATGGCGCACCAGTTTTTCCTACTAACGGCGCATCACTAGTGCGCCATTAGTAGCACGCCACTAGTAATTTTTACTAATGGCACACCATCCAGTGCGCCATTAGTATATAACACCATGCGCCATTAGTGTGCCTCCCAGGGGCCATATTTAACCATGTGCTTTGGCACACTAATGGCGCACTGCGGATAGATGCGCCATTAGTATACTTGGCATACTAATGGCGCACTCTGTAGTGATGCGCCATTAGTATGAATATTAGGTTTTTTTTTACTTTTCTGATTTTTGCACATGTTACAAAATATATTATTTGACAGAATATAGACAGTAGCACACAGCAACAGCAGATTCATCGAATACTATAGAAGATTAGTCTCTGAATACAATTCATCATACTAGTCTCCGAATTCAAAGGACCGAACAAAGATAAAACATTACAAGTCTCGAGACCGCGAGTATCGAGTTTGTCGGAAGTAATACTAATCCTAACAAGTCCTACTAATCATCATCATACAACTTCTACTTGTTATTCATAACAAGTCATAAGATCATCATCTTGATAGTCATCGAACCAACCCTACTTAATTGTTCTTAGCACATGATCATCAGTATTAGGCAGGACTTAAATACCCTATTTAAGCTAAAATAGCATAAAACAATATAGACCCTGACTCTCCATTATGGAGAATGGAGAACATCCTGTCCCCAATTCTTGCGCTTCGCTTCCTTTTGCTTCTAAGAAGCTCCTTACGACTGTCCATACATTTTTCCATCCTTTGATTTTCATGTCTCCACTTCTTTTAGAAATCTTGTATGGACAGTTGAGATTCATAGGACGACCTGGCTGTATGTTCAAAACTTTAACACTACCTTTCTGATACATCATATGAGGCACACAATTCTCTGGGATTATCTATTGAAAAACATAGTAATAACTTCATAGTTAGCAATGATGTACTAATTTTAGAAGTATGCAAAAGATGCACGTATGTCGTAATAGTAAAAATCTTACCAGGGTATCTCCATGGTAGTTACCGTAGTTGAACACATGCACTAGTGGCACGTATTTACCATAATGTTGAGGAGTTTGTTTGTGGATAATGTAATTCTCAATGTCAGTACAAAATCCGACCAGATGATTTTTCTCCTTGTAAGTTGTTAATTCAGAGCCATCAGTGTAGTGGGTTTTGTCTACCATCTCCTGCACATTCTTTGAACAATAAAAATAAGCTTTCAATGGAAATAAGCTATCAACTATTTTGAAATAAACAATATAAATTAGCTAATAACTATGTTTGAGAAACTCACATAGCGGTAGAACTGGAGGCGTATCAACAAGGACCCAAATGTCCATATTGTCTTGGTTGATGTCAGGATTACCAAGATCCATGGTGACAAGCATACCCTCATCAAAACCATAGATCTTGCAAAATGCTTCCCAATTTTTGCAACCAAAATGGGTTACGCTCTTAGAATTATATAGATTTACTTCAAAGTCCACATCGTGATGAGTCCTTAGGTGAATTTTCTTTGTTTCAGAAATTTCATGGTCTTCAAAATCCATCCTCTCCAAGACATAGCATCTTGCATGGCATGGGATAAGCTATACTCGAATTGTAAAAGATGAAAATTACACGTTGAAATAGTTGAAGTCATGCTTAATTATGAAAATAACACTTGTCGTCATTGTGTACCGTTTCAACTTCGAAGGTCTCCTCGAGCTTAATGCTGAAGCGCCGATCATCATCCAGGTGAGGCATGTCGCACAGACCTTGATCGTCGTGGCACCAGTCGCACTCCGCCAGGAGAATTTCATCATCAGATGATGATGACGACATATCCTACGTTCATAATTCAAAACTACATCATTTAGGGTTTGTCGACACCGAGGCATCCTAAAAGCTAAGATTTTATCATTTAGGGTTTGTCGACGCTGAGGCACCCTAAAAGCCTAAGCTTTCATCATTTAGGTTCTTATCGACACCGAGGCACCCTAAAAGCTAAGGTTTTATCATTTAGGGTTTGTCGACGTCGAGGCACCCTAAAAGCCTAAGCTTTCATCATTTAGGTTTTGTCGACACCGAGGCACCCTAAAAGCCTAAGCGTACATCATTTAGGTTCTCATCGACACCGAGGCACCCTATAGAAGCGAAGTTAAGTTTTCATCATTTAGGGTTTATCGATGCCGAGGCACCCTAGGTTGGGCCTAATCACTTGGCACTAATCACCTGGCTCTATTGCCACCTATGTTGGGTTTATCATCTAGGGTTTATCGATGCTAACGAGAATTCTAAGTTGGGCCTAATCACTTGGCTCTATTGCCACCTATGGTTTAATGCAGCAAGAATGGCGGGGCAGTTGATCCTACTTAACTAAGTACTAAGATACCCCGGCCCATGCATTAGTCGCAAGTACCCCATATGTCCTATTTTTAGCAAAGTCATGCTAAAATTCACGGAAAATTTCAGCATGACCTTTGCTGAAAATAGGACATATGGAGTACCCGAATTTGCCGGAACGGAAGTTAATCGACATTCCGTCAAACTCAAGGGCCTCTCGGGGTACCTGCAAATTCATTACCCCACCCCCACCCAGCTGCAACCCCACAACACCCCACAATATCATCACAACACGATGGTCGGAGACAAAACCCCCCAATATCATCAAAATACTCCAGTTATGAAGTAAAATTCCTGAAGTATTCCAGGAGTAGAACCTGAAGTGTAGTCAGTGGCTTCACCTATGTGCATAAAAATCATAAAAATTCAAAATCATTTGAAACCTGATCACTAGTCATAAAAATTCAAAATCAAAATCTACTAATTAGTTCTTGTGCTCATCCAGTAGCAACATATTTCATACATGATCAGTAGTCATGTACAAAATTTTATTTAAACTGAATTTGCAAATCTACAAGAGCTCTACTAGTTTCAGACTAGATTTACACTAAATACACTAGAGTATTTGACCAGTAGTCATGTGAACTCTTTGAATTTGTAAACACTTCCAGACTTGAGCATTGAGAGTTCACAATTGCAAAAAATGTCCCTTGTTCCTGAACTTGTATTGTACTCCATTCATTCAAGCAGAAAGAAACAATTATTGTTGATACTCATGTGCTTCTTTCCAAATAATTTTATTTATTCAGAGTTTGAGAAATTTTGAACAAAAAAAAGAACGCAAGATACATACTGAATTTGATGTTCAAAAATAACTGATAGTAGCATGCTATGGTACAGTTAAAGTTGGGTCATAGTAACATACAGTAACATTTCTGGAATCCAAATTGAAACAATAAATCACAGCTAGCTAGCAACTGAAAATCAAGTTGGCACTTTCTCCAAACTCATACATGTCTTCTCTTTTTGTAGCATCAGTGCTCACCTCAATGGATTAACTGAATTTTCTACAAACACCAAGTACTAGGGCACACAAAAGTTCTGAAATTTGTGTGCCTAATTGAATTAACTGAATTTAACCGAATAAACTGAATTTTCAAAACAGACAAATATTAATAGGTTGACTATAGCAAATCCAATTTGCATGCTTCACTACATATAATTTACAATAATCCCAGGGGACAAATACAGCACTGGAAAAGTCAATTCAGGTTTATTTGAATTGGCAGCTACAATGATGCCATTTAAAGCTAGCTAGAGGGAAAAGCCATTTAAAAAATCCTCTCATCTCATATGAGGAGTGTTAATCCTAAGACTAATAGTTTGTTGTGTAGTACAGCTACAGTGATGCCCTGTCCATTTTGTCCCTCCCCGACTAGATACTAGAGTAGCACTGTTGATGCCCTGTTCTTGCTGAACTTTATGACAGTATATACAACAACTTATCCTCTTAAGCCAAAACAACTTTCTGAAATCCAGATGCAACTTGTTGAGCTAATTTTGAGCAGAACTCCTTGAGGAACTAGCAGCAAAAGGTACTGAACTAGCAGCAAGCTTGTGTCATGTGAACTAGCAGCAAGCTTGAGGAACTAGCAGCAAAAGGTACTGAACTAGCAGCAAAAGGTACTGAACTCCATGAGCTAATTTGACCTAAATTCGAGAGGGATTTGACCTTATTTTGCATCTACACTAGCCCCTAATCCATGGATAGAGCTACTAGTAGGAACACATGGTAGAGTAATTAGGCAGCCTTGAGGAACCCAAATCCATGGCTGCTAGATCGAATGAAACAAGGAGGGGAGTTGGGGGCACCTTCACCTTGGGTGGCTGAACGACGGCGCCGTGGATTTAGAGGTCTAGGTGGAAGAAGCCCTTGATTGCGGTGACTGTGGTGGCCGGGTGCGCCCCTCCTGCTCCTCCTCCTCGAGCAGGACAAGGTCGGTGGCTACACAGTAAGGAGAAGGCCCTCCTCTCCCCTCCGGGCATCGTCCTGGTCGCTTGCCGGCGCGGTCTACCTGTAGAGATGAGACAATAAGGGGTCAGGGGTTTGGAGTGGAGGGGGGCTTACGGGCGGAGGAGGACGGGCGGAGGCGGAGGGAGGCGCTGTTGGGCTCCTATGCCGGCTGCGGGGCAGCGGAGGCTTCGGACGGCTGGGTGCGCACCAGCATCGGGCTGGCAGGCGGCAGGCGGGGGAGCCGGAGCGGATGTGGGGCGGGCGCAGGGGTCATTGGAGCGGGTTGGGGGTCGTCGGAGCGGGCGCGGCGGGGGAGGGAAGGGGGATCTGGCGAGGGATAGGGAAGGGGGGATCGGGCGAAGGGGTATCCAGCTAGACACTATAGCAATGGCGCACCACCCTCTAGTGCGCCATTAGTAGTTTTTTTCTGATAGCAATGGCGCACCCTCCTCTAGTGCGCCATTAGTAACTTTTTTTCTTCTGACAGCAATGGCGCACCCTCCTCTGATGCGCCATTAGTAACATTTTTTTCATTATTTCTTGTTGCATCTAATAATTTGTTTTTTATCAAATTTGCTATTTTCATGAGGACTAGAACAGAAGATATCATCAAATATCATCAATTTTTTTTGAAAATATCATCAAATTTATTTTTTTATTTTTAATTAAAAATATCATCAAATTTGTTATTTGAAGATATCATCAAATTTCTTATTTGAAAATATCATCAAATTTGTTATTTAAAAATATCTTCAAAAAGTGGGGGAGGGTGCGGGTGTCGACGGCGGCGGTGGAGCGGGCCGGGGGAAGGTGCGGGGTGTCGGCGGCG
>NC_041392.1:693670234-693684812 GCF_002162155.2 Triticum dicoccoides | reverse complement strand
CGGGGAAGGGTGCGGTGGGTCGTCGGCGGCGGTGGAGCGGGGGAGGGTGCGGTGGGTCGGCGGCGGCGGTGGAGCGGTGAACCTTATTATTATTATTTTTAAAAAAATGAAGGGGGGAGAGGAGGCGCGGGTGGGATCGAGATCGAGATGGAGGGGGAATCGAGATCGAGATGGAGGGGGAATCGAGATTGAGATGGAGGGGAATCGAGATCGAGATGGAGGGGGATCGAGATCGAGTGTCCTCATGAATATTCAATATTTTATCATATTGAATATGAAAAAATATCATCAAATTTGAAAAAATATTCATGAATTCAAAAATTGCCCATGAAATTTAAAAATATTCATGATATCAAAAAGTGTCCATGAAATTTAAAAATATTCATGATATCAAAATATATACTAATGGCGCACTTCTACAAGGTGCGCCATTAGTAGTTTAAACTAGTAATGGCGCACTGTGAGGCGGTGCGCCATTAGTAGTTATGCAAAAAAAGAATAAAAAAAATTCAGTACTGGCGCACTCCATGTCTGGTGCGCCATTACTAGTTAGAACTAGTAATGGCGCACTTCGGTAGGATGCGCCATTAGTATGTATGTAAAAATAAAAAAGTAAAAATTTATCACTACGGGCGCACCTATTTTCTGGTGTGCCATTAGTGTCTTCCACACTAATGGCGCATCACCAACTGGTGCGCCATTAGTATATAGTAGTGGCGCACTACTTCCCTGGTGCGCCATTAGTGTCAATCCTATCTATAACCCTTTTCCTAGTAGTGGATGTATTCGAGATTATATATAGTATTTGAGACGATGTATTCAAGATCATATTCGATGATGCTTATTATGTACTATGATTGATTCATTTTTTCTTTATTAATTGATTGCATCCATGCATTGTAATTTGAATACTAAATTGTTTTATATTTCTTTTGGATTAGTTAAATAAAAGCTATGGCAGACAATACCGGCAGAGAGGGAGAAGAGACCCTGTTCGATATCACACGCCATCCTCGAGGGCCAGATGATGATCAGAATGAAGAAGATTATGATGGCTCCGGATATCTAAACAACACCAGGGAGGGTGATATGATATTCGATCGCGATGACCGAATTGATGAAGTCATGAACTATGATTATGATATTGATGACGAAGAAAATGTTGATCTTGAAACAACAAAGATCGGTGAGGTGTATTTATATAAGCAGGCATCTGGGGATCATGACATGTTTTAAATGACTTGAAGATATATTAAAGAATCGATCTTTCTTCTTTCAGCCATCCGGATCGAGCAAATCTTCAGGCAGCAGGAAACGAGGCCCGAACAAAAAGTTGAAGGAGGGCGTAAAGTACAATATCGAGGCCATCAAACCTAATGGCGAACCATTAGCGCCTAAGAAGATTGCGGACAAGTTCATTCGTCAGTGCGGAGTTCTTGTGAAGGACCAACTACCAATCTCCCTTCAAGAATGGAGAGAGCCAGCAAAGCCACGTCCAGATCATACTTTTGTCGACGACAGACAAAAAGATCTGCTTTGGGAAACTCTAATGGAACATTTCACCATACCAGATCATTTCACAGATGCAGATGTGGAGAAAGTCAAGGACGTTGCTCTTAGGAAGATGGCGGTTGCATTCAACAACCACAAGAATCGTGTATGGGACAAGTACGTCAATGGATGAAGGAAGACTCCAGTATTCGAGGGAACACTAGAGAAGCAAAGTGCTCATTGGGACGATTTCATGAAATTCAAGGATTTGGAATTATCTAAGGAACGGTCGAGAATAAACAAGGCCAATGCCGAAAAAAGGATAAGTTCCATAAGTTGAGGCCAGGTGGCTACGCGGTGGCAATGCCTAAGTGGGCTAAGTCTAAGAAAGAGATGGAGGATGCAGGTGTCACTCCAGAAACATTGAGTTGGCCCCCCAGGTGCAGGACTTGGTTCTATGCGCATGGGGGAGTTGGACCCGAAGACAGGCAAAGTTTCGAAGAAGGCATGTCTGAACGGAGCCGAAGATAAGCTACTTGTTGCAATAGAAGAGGCTCGATCGGGGGTGTTCCAGCCCAACAAAGAGAACGACGAGCTTACGCGTGCCCTGGGAAATCCTGAACACCCGGTAAGAACACGTGGCAAGGGCGCTATTCCATGGTATGAGAGGTTTTCGGACTGGAATGCCGACTACAGAACCCGTGCGAGAAAGAAGATTGCGGATGAGAAGATGAGGAAGATGGAGGAGGAGCAGAGGAAGCTGGACTATGAACGCCTTCAAGGCCTAGAATCAGCGCACGCGGGCTTGGCAGTCAAATTCCAGCGGCAGCAGGAGCAGATCGACTCACTTAGCCAGCAAAGGGGGTCTCAGCAGCTGCAGCAGCTAGCGAATGATCCAGCATTGGATAGCACCGTCCCATCCATGCCGAGAAGCAGCGTGGGTTCCGCCCCGGGTGACGCAATGCTGGATAGATATCCTGTGGATGACATCATGGAGAACACTAACTGTGAGCTACACCTCAAAATGAAGAACATATCCATGAAGGTGGCGGACGCCGTTGCTTTTACAAATCCCCCCGAGGCAACCTTCCATTGCAACCCGATTCCAGCGGGCTATGCTCGTGTCTTGGTTGATGAGGTGGTGGACCAATATTCGGGGCTAGAGCTTGACATTCCTGGAGGTGACGAGGAGCACACACTGGGAGAGGCCAAACATCGTATCATCCTATGGAGAAAGGTTTGCATCATCTTTCGAAGGCCACCGACACCGCGTTAGCCGACTCCTCGTCGAAGTCCGCCACCGAGTCAGCAGACTCCCGCTCCTCCAAGTCCACCAACGCGTTAGGCCACTCCTCCTCCTCCAACTCTGGCAAAGCGTCAGGCCACTCCTCCTCCAAGTCTGACATAGTGTCAGACCGCTCCTCCTACAAGTCCGACACAACTTCATGCCACTCCTCCTCCAAGACCGGCATAGCTTCAGGCCTGTGACACCCCGGATCTAATTTATCTTATATGTATCCCAACTCTTGCCATTTCCGTCCCTAAGTTATTTTATTTCCTCGTTGTCGGGTTTTTGCCTTCGTGTGCTTTTGTCTTTGTCATGCATCTCATATCATGTCATCATGTGCATTGCATTTGCATACGTGTTCATCTCATGCATCCGAGCATTTTCCCCGTTGTCCGTTTTGCATTCCGGCGCTCCTATGTCCTCCGTTGTCCCTTTCTACCTCTTTTCATGTGCGGGGGTTAAACGTTTTCGGATTGGACCGATACTTGTCATGCGGACTTGGTTTACCACCAGTAGACCGCCTGTCAAGTTCTGTGCCATTTGGACTTTGTTTGATACTCCAACGGTTAACCGAGGGACTGAAAAGGCCTTGTGTGTGTTGCAGCCCAACACCCCTCCAAATTGGCCCAAAACCCACCTAAACCTCTTCTATCATCTAGAGCGTTCGATCACGATCGCGTGGCCGCAAACCGTGCTCAATTTGGAGCCTCCTAGCTCCTCCTACCTATAAAAAGGCATCCCCTCTCGAAATTCTGGATCAAATCCACCCTAGACCTAGACCTCTCTCCTCCGTGCGGCCGGACACACCGCCGCAGCCAATCAGGGGCTTCTGGTGTTGCCTAGTGTTTGCATCTTGCTTGCATCATGTTTAAATTTCTGAAACTTGAAATGAGGATTGTTGAAACCTCAGAAATCTGATTAAAAGAAGGGCAAGCACCCTTTAAATAGCATTCTGTGAATCCAAAATGCCCTAAAAACAGTTTTGTGAATTTTGGCAAGAGTTATATATCAAACCAAAATTCTGGAACATTTTTATGGAATTATTTGGTCTCTGAATTTAAATCAATAATCTATTTGAATTTGGGGATATATTCATAATATATAATGAATATATTTTCAAATGCTTTGAAATGTTTTATGTACTTTTGGAATAGTCCAGAGAGGTAACATAAAATATCTCAGAGTGTTTTGGCACTGTTTTGAATTCATTTTGAATTTTGAATCAGTGGCAAAATGTATAAATAAAAACAAAACATAAAGAAAATAGAAAAGGCAGGGCCTTACCTGACTTACCTGCCTGGCCCAACTCCTGTTCTGGCCCAGCCCACAGGGGCAACGCCGTCTTCTTCCTCCTACCAGGAGGAGAAGCAGCTGTGTGCCTGCACACGTGCGGCCGGCGACGCCACCCCCTACTCCAGCGCGATGACCCGGCGCTTCCAGCCACGCCACGAAGACGCCCAGCACCCCCTGCACCTCTCCCCTCTCTCCCCCCTCGTCTCCCTCACCCTCTCCCGCGATGGCCGAGCGCCATCCTCGCTGCCGTTCGCCGTAGTTGTCACCAGAGCCACCCCCTCGCCCCTCTGTCGTGCCCACGAACACCGCCTCGCTGCGGCGCACCTCTACGCCCAGTCCCACGAGCTCGGAGGCCTTGAAGAGACGCCTTCGAGCTCGTCTTCTACCTCGGGCGCCGCCGATCGCCGTCGCTTATTCGTCGTCCACAGCCCGTCCCCGAGCTCGCCAGCTGCACCAATAGAACCGCAGTGAGCTCATGCCCATTTCCCCCTGTTCTTCTCATTGTTCGTGTGTCGTAGCCGGGTTAACCATCGAGGCCGAAAGCTTCTCGCCGCCGGCCATGGCGTAGCCGTGGTCACAGCCACGGCGGCTCGTGTTCGAGAACGCTCGCGTGCTCCGCATGTTCCCAAGAGGCGGCAGCTCCCATCAGTTCCTCATCCCTTGCACCGCAGCACCGTGCCCGCACGCACCCGAACTCCGGCCGCCGCCTAGCTCGCTGTTGCCATTGCCTTAGACCACCGCAGCTCCCCCTGGTTGCTCCATCAGATGCGCGCAAGCGCCAGCAACCCGTAGCCGCAAACCGCTCGTCGATCCATGCCCTATAGCGCGAAACTGAAGCCCTCCGCCGTGCTGCGTGCTCGCCGGCGACCATCCCCGGCGGCAGCCAACGTGGCACCATCATTAGTAGTAATGACGGGGCTAACTAACCTCCTCCGTCACTGACAAATGGGCCCCATGCCCTAATTAACCCCAGCTTTATTTTTGCTTAGATTAGTCATAACCCCGCGGGACCCACGCGTCAGCTTTGACCTTGCTGATGTGGCCTTTGACCGGCCCCACACGCCAGTGACTCATGCCAGCGGTGTGTCACTGACCAGTAGGCCCCACTGGTCAGGTTTGACCTGGCCAGCCACAGTTGACCTGATGACATCACTCTTATGTCATGTTGACATAGTAAAACCTTTTTTGGATTTTAAATAAATCTAAATGATTTATTTATTTTCAGAAAATATCCAAAACTTTGAAAAATCATAGAAATTAATCTATAGCTCCAAATGAAATAAATTATATATGAAAAATTATCAGAAAAATTCAAGGAATCCATATGTACTATTTTCATGCATGTTTGAGCAAGTTAACCTCACTGTTTAGGATGAAACATGGTTAGGGCAAATTTCATAATAGGTTTGGAGTTGGAATTTGATATAGTTTTGAATTCCACTTCAATTAAAATGACTTTCTATTGCATTAGCCCAAAACACATTCATATTGCCATGCCATAGCATGCATCAGATTTTTGCATATAACCATGTGTTGATTGTGTTCTTTCTTAGTTGCCGGTGTTTGTCCCCCCATCAGTAGACGTTGATCCAGCGATGAATTCGATGACACCGATGAAGAGCTTTACTATCTTCCGGAGTGCCAGGCAAGCAAAAACCCCTTGTTCATTTCGATACAATCCCACTCTCTCGGTCCTGCTCTCTTTTACTGCATTAGGACAACACCGTTTCAACTGTTACGTGCTGCGGTAGCTGAACCCCTTTCCTCTGCATGACCTATCATTGCCACAGTAAATAGATGAAACCCACTAGCATGAGTAGGAAGTGTTTCAGCCCTGATGTGCCTACTCATTCATGTTTGTTGTCATGCCTACTAGTGCTTAGAGTTGAGTCCGGTCTGATTCATCAGGAATGAATTGGAACGTGGTGAACATGTCCTACCGTTGAGAGCTAAGTGTGTGAACACGATTTGGTAAAGGTAGCGGTGAGAGGCCATGTAGGAGTACATGGTGGGTTGTCTCATTGCAGCTGTCCTCAGGAACTAAGTTCTGTGTTTGTGATCCATGAACAGTTACTACCACACATTGGGTTCCGGTAACTCGGCCCCTCTCGGCTTATTAATCAACTCGATCTCTGTCCAGGAGTTGCAACTAGTTTCTGGTGTTTGTAGGTAGTGTTAGTAGTCTACCAAGTGGCACCCGATACAGGTGGGCATGGGACAGACTACGCACAGTGGCACGGTGTACCAAGTGGCACCCGGATGGTGGGCTTGGGAACCCTGCACACATCGTTTGGGGCCGTGAGCGACACCCCGGCCGGATCTCCTTGCGGATGGAACCCAAATAGGCGATAAACCTGGACTAGAGACTTGTTAGTTAGTCAGGTTGTGGCCGACTCCCTCGCCAGGCTTCCGCTTGTAGGTTGCCGAGGTACATGACGTGTACAGGGCGATAAGTGGCGAGAGCGTGTGTGAAGAATTACACCCCTGCAGGGTTATCATTATCTATTCGAATAGCCGGATTCCTCGGATGTGGAAACTTGGACCCCTTGCATTGTTCATAGACAAGTGAAAGTGGATACTCTAAAATGCGCAAGATAAGCGTGAGTGCTATGGATGGCGTTCTCGTAGGGAGACGGGAGCGGATCCATAGTGGTGTATTGATATGGTGAATTTGTGGACTCGTGTGCGCCACCTTAAAAGAGTTACTTGTAGTCGTAGTTCAGGTTAGCCACTAAGTCAAAGCTGGCTTGCTGCAGTCAAACTCCACCACCCCTTATTGATACTGACGCATATGTAGTTGGTTCTGATGTAAGTCTTGCTGGGTACATTTGTACTCACGTTTGCTTAATTTATGTTTTGCAGAGAGATGTCAGTCTCTCTAGTAGTTCCACGTGGACCTCGACGTTTAGCTTGATACCTCATCTACGATCTTCTGCCCTCGGTAGGATCTGGTAGATAGTTAGGCTCCTCAGCCTTCTTCATTTTTAGTTGTCTGTACTCAGACAAGTTAAGCTTCCGCATGTGCTTTGATTTGTATGCTCTGAATGTTGGGTCATGAGACCCATGTTTGTAATATCTCGCTCCTCGGAGCCTAATGAATAAATACTCTGAGTCGTAGAGTCCTGTTGTGATGCCATGTTGTACTGCACATATTGAGCATGTTGTGTGTATGATTGAAATGCTTGGTATGTGTGGGGTCCGACAACCTAGTTTTTTTTATCCTTGGTAGCCTCTCTTATGGGGAAATGTAGTCTTGTGCTTCCATGAGCCATAGTAGTCCGGTACAGCCCGGATCACCGGAGTCCTGCTAGCCCAGCACTACTGCTCCGGAACACTTGACTGGCGGGCATGTGATTCACTTCGTTCCAGTGTCTGTCCCTTCGGGGAAATGTCACGCGGTGACATCCGGAGTCCTGCCTAGCATGCTACAGCCCGGATTCACACGCTGCTGACCGCCATGCTCGATGTTGATTCATGTATGCCTGTCCCTGTAAGTTAGTGTCACTTTGGGTTCACGACTAGTCATGTCAGCCCGAGTTCTCTGCCATATGGATGCTAGCGACACTATCATATACGTGAGCCAAAAGGCGCAAACGGTCCCGGGCCATGGTAAGGCGACACCCGTGGGAATACCGTCACTACAGGAATCAGCTATTTTGTCGTCTGCCACGGCGGACGGCAAAGGCATGAACGACGGACGGCAAAGGCCTTTGCCATCAGCCGCAGATGGCAAAAGGCTCCGGCAAAGTAGGCTACGGTAAACAGCTACTTTGCCGTCTGCTTCCTGGCGGCTGACGGCAAAGGCCCTTTGCCGTCTGCGGCGGACGGCAAAGAGAGCGGACGGCAATAATTGCGCTGTCAGTCTGTTAAGTGGCTAACGGCAGGCCTTTGCCGTCCGCCGCTGACGGCAAAATTTCTAGTGTCTTTGCCATCCGCCGTATGATGTCATCTACACGTCACTACATGGCAGGCTCTTTGCCATCTGCCACTGATGGCAAAGTCTTTGCCATCTGCCACTATAGGCAAACTGACCAAATGGGTCAGCTCCCAGGAAGCACAGCTAGATGCCACGTGTCTTCTTTGCCGTCCGCGGCAGACGGCAAAGAGCCCGTTGCCGTCGGTGGCAGACGGCAAAGAGCCTGCTTATTGGCTCTTTTATCTGTTTTTTATTAAATCCAACAATTTTCATCACAAATATATATGGCATATATATATATATATATATATATTTCAAAAGGCCATTACAGAGCAAACATATAAGATATCCAACACATAACTTGATCATCCAACCATATATATTACATGCATAGTTCCATCATACATAACAAGTTCAACATAGAGGCATCCAACCATATATATTACAATAGTTTCATCCAACGATACATGCATAGTTTAACGATACAAAAGAAACAGAGAAAGGGATAAGGAGCACTCCATGTATGCAAGCTTTCGTCAAGTGAATGAAATCTGCAAAATGAAAAATAAGAAAGTTAGAACAAGAAGAAGAGTAGAACAAGAAGAGTAGAACAAGAAGAAGACTAGAACAAGAAGAGTATGTCATTTATGAGCTAACTTACGTGAAATGGATCATATATGAGCTAACTAAGTTGAAATGGGTCGTTTATGAGCTAGCTAAGGTGAAATGGATAATTTATGAGCTAACTTAGTTGAAATGGGTCGTTTATGAGCTAACTAAGGTCAAATTGATCGTTTTTGAGGTAACTCAGGTGAAATGGATCGTTTTTCGCTAACTTAGGTGAAATGGATCATTTATGAGCTAACTTAGTTGAAATGGATCGTTTTTGAGCTAACTTAGGTGAAATGGATCATTTATGAGCTAATTTAGTTGAAATGGATCTTTTTGAGCTAACTTAGGTGAAATGGGTCATTTAAGAGCTAATTTAGGTGAAATGGATCGTTTTTTAGCTAAATTGGTGAAATGGATCGTTTATGAGCTAAATTAGTTGAAATGGATCGTTTATGAGATAACCTAGGTAAGATGGGTCATTTTGGAGTTAACCTAGGTGAAATGGGTCATTTTAAAGCTAACGTAGGTAAAATGGATCATTTAGGAGCTAATCTAGGTAAAATGGGTCATTTTTGAGCTAACTTGGATGAACTGGATCATTTATAAGCTAACCTAGGTAAAATGGGTCATTTTAGAGCTAACTTAGGTAAAATGGATCGTCTATGAGCTAACTAAGATAATTATGCAATTTTTTACATAAGTAAGCTAAGTACAGATCGTTTTAGAGCTAACTTAGGTAAAATGGATGGTTTTGGAGGTCAGTAAGCTTATTAAGTCATTTGGAGGAGAAGAAGCTAAGTCTAGGTCATTATGCATGTGTTAAGCAAAACACTAGATAAACTTACCAAGATCCAGGAGGTGTAGGAGCGGGGTGGCTCGTGTCGGTAGATGGAGAAGGATCGTGCGATGCTTGTCTGGAGTTACGCTGCACCAAAGATCATTTCCAATGTCTTGTTAGCATGATGACACTCAAATGTTAAAACTCGCTAGCATCGGCAGAGCGGTCTGACCTGTCTTCTCGCACACAGAATGCACATTTGGTTTTGACGACTCAGTCATACTAGTTAGTAATGAGACAAACACTACATGAATGTTTTGGCTAATCTGCAGAAGAAACTGACCACAAGAAGCTCGTACATGGCCCTTGCCTGCATGTCGTTCCGTGCCCTCTCCTCTTCCATCATCTTTCTCGTCCTCTCCTCCAACTCCCGCTGCCTCTCCACCGCCTCCGCCAGAAGTTTCTCCGTTCTATCTCTCTCACTCTGTATAGCAGCCTGCAACACCACTCACATGACCATTTGTAATCATTGATGGAAGCGCACACAATGTAATTAATGGAGAAAGATAACTGAGTACGTATCACTAACCTTGATGGCGAGTTGCACTGGCCGTTCACGAGGCCTTATCTCAGGAGCGGAGCTCGACTGGCGCGCCTTGATCTCCGGGAGAGTGGTAGGACAACGGATAAGTCCATCTCCAATGGCTATGGAGCCATGGGACCTCCCGCCACCAGATATCATCACCAGCTCTGGATCAATGGGACCCTGGCTCGGGTTAAAGTCCTCCCCTTTCCTCGCCTTCCCCTCATCTCTATATCTCACGAGCTTGTTGTGGGAGGAGATGTTCGTGAAGTTGTTTGCATCATCGAGGTCAGACTGAGAGAAAGCCTTGGCTTTCTTGAAAGAGGCAGTGTGGGCCATGGCATACAGGTCATACACCTCTGGCACCTTATCCGCCTTATTGTAGCGTGCCTGAAAGAGAGAAAAATGAAAATTAGTAATTAAAGGGATCAAGCTAGCATGATGAATGAATTGCATGAATCATGAAGCAAACCACATACCCAGTTGCGCCCGAACTGATATAAGTTGGAGCTGCCTTGATGGTGTGGCACACCTTCCATTTGGGCACGTTTGTCCTTGGCCTCGTTGTGGAGGGCTAGCCATTGTTTTGAGCACCACTCATCGACCAACACCTCCCAACAATCCATCCGATCCGCACACCATCTTGGAGGCGCCTAAGTTAGCAAATAGAAACTTGAGCGCTACGGCTAAGATTTACTAAATGAAGGAACTTAAGTAGAGAAGGCCTTAAGAATTACCTTCATGTACTGCTCCTTACTCAGGAACTTATGACGGCACACCGGCTTGGTCTTCTTGATACCACGCAAGGCGTAGTAGTCTCGAACAGCCTGCACCCGAGCCTCATGCCGTAAGTTCTGGAGTAGGCGCTTGCAGACGTTCTCGATAACATGTGCCGCGTCCTCCTCGTATCCCTCCTCACACCTGTAGAATGTCTGCAATCAAATGAGACAATATTGATTAGTACAATTAATAACTAGCTAGCTGAAGATTTTTAAATGTGTAAAGGAGAAATTACCCAGAACTTTCTGATCACCATGTCTGCCCTCATGTCGCACACGACACCATCGATAATCTCATCCGGCGGGGCCGAGGCAGCCACGTAGTGCTCCCAGCTCAATCCAAGCTCTGGAAGCCGACCCTCACCAGGCAACGTGACAAACCCCGGGAAGTTTTGTCGGCAAAGAACTCCAAGGACGGAGTTGGGTCGGCAAAGAACTCCAAGGCCAACGCATTAGTTATTTGAAGAAACGTGAATGCAGAAGGTACAAAAATATTAAATGCACTTACGTACCTCTCCCCATCAGGGAAAATCAACCACCTCTGCTCGCAGGTCACCGGCACGGACGGGAGCCGTGTAGCACCATGCTGGTAGACGTTGCCCCCCAACTCCCCCTCCTCATCAGTCGGCTCCCCGCCATCATCAGCATTGCCACTCGGCTCCCCGCCATGCTCAGGCTGACCCGGCCAGGTACCCCATCCAGACGTGTGTTCCTCCGGGGTCTCGTGGGCCCATGTCTAGTGGGCCGAAGGCCCGTCGACCCGAGGCTTGTTGGCCGAAGACTCGTGGATCGGAGGCTCGTGGACCGGAGTCCATGCAGCCTCCTCCTCAGACGAGTCCACCCTAGCAGTCACATGCTCGGGTGAAACAGCTGGGGGCGGTGGCAAGGAAGGCGCCGTACGAGTCACCCTACCTCCTCTCCCGCGACCACGTGCTCCAAATCCTCTCTTCTTCTTACCTCGTCCCCTACTGGGCACCGCGGTCGACGAAGAAGGGCCCGGCGGTGCCGCCATACTGTCCAGCAACGCTCGGCGGAGAGGTGCGTGTGGAATGGAAGACCTCGCACCACGCGCCGACGAAGAAGGGGCCTCGGCGCGCTCCCGACCAGCGCCCACCATCTTTCAACACCTGCCATGACAAAGAATAAATGAAATTAGTACAACATAAAAAAAGTACCGACATGAATAATAATATGTATATCACTTAAGTGTATCATCATCAAGTACAACATAAAAAAATTGAATACCTGACACTACTAATAATCTCGATCAGTATCATCAATAAATGCATAATCATCATCATCACTATAATCAATGATGGGCTCATAGGGTTCATTGGCATCAACATGTGCAAGGCCACCTTGACGTAATCGGTCAAGCATTGACAGGTCATCCGCAGCAGTAACCTCTTCTTGTTCCGGCTCTTCTTGTTCTTCCTCTGGGGTGATGTCGGATTTATTGTCGCTGTCTACTTCAATGTTTTGGGGTGAAGTATAGCGGTTCTTGAAACACTTTTTGGAAAGACGTGTCTCTTGGAAGAATTCTCCTTCATATGTGTCTGGGTTAATGTGAGGTTCATAATCCTCTTCCTTTGGGGGAGAAAGTCTAGCACGTGGCGGCACTTCATAAAGGACATCCCAACCTTTCAGATTTGGATTAGTTTGGCAGGCCCATGGTAGATAGAATACTTGGGTCGCCTGTTGAGCCATAATATAGACATCAGGAACATCTAAATGAGTGCTTTGGTTGATTTCAACTAGCCCTATATGTTCATGAGTCCTTCTAGTCTCCTTCGGCTGAAACCAATAACATTTGAAGACTACGACATTCGGTGGGTTTTCACCATAGAACAGAAGTTCATAAATTGCTTCAACTCTCCCATAATACTCGGTACCTCCTTTGCCGATAGCAGATACACAACAATTTGTAGACTTATGGTCGGCCATAGATAGCTCTTTGCCATAGGTACGAAAGCGATACCCGTTGATGTCGTACTTGTCAAATGAACGGACCTTATAGTCAAAACCATTAGCGACTTGTCTCAATTCGGCGTCCATAGACTCTGAATTAGCCTACAAGTTTAATATGAAAGGATTGTTGCATTATGCACAAATTAGCGAATGAAATGAAATTGTCTAATAGAAATTACCGTTTTTTTGAACCAAGAGATGAAACCGGGATAGCCACCTCCTTGCTTTGCGAGAAGCTCATACTCTTCGACGGAATCCTTTTGGATCTCCGCTCCATACGAGAATATGGTGACGTATCGACTGTATGACATATCCAGGAATAAGAGTAGTTCAAAGGAAATAGAAGTTGTGAAACAATGTACCGAGAACTTACTCGATGCACGGCCGCACTTCTATCAGGTTGTTGAAGATATACAACGAAATGGTCCGCCATTCTTCGTTATCCAAAGATACTGGATGTGAAACACTAGCTGGTGCGAGATTCCCTTTGAATAGGCTGAGGTTGGATCCACCCTTTTTAGGCTCGTCAGCATTGTACCGAGGCTTCGGATTATGCAAATGACGATTTTTGGCTTCGTAATGCGCTGTTACGAAGTTTGCCGCCTCCTCTGTGATGAATGCCTCAGCCATCGATGCTTCAATTCTACATTTATTTTTACATTTTTCTCAAAGCGTCTTCTGCATCCTCTCAGTTGGGTAGCACCAACGATTTTGCACGGGCCCCCCCAATCTTGCCTCGGTCGGGAGATGCAAAATCAAATGCTGCATTGGATTAAAGAAGCCCGGTGGAAAGATCTTCTCTAACTTGTAGATCAACTCCGGCGCCAACTCTTCCATTTCTTCTAGCACGCCAGGCGATAGTTCTTTCGCACAAAGAACACGGAAGAAATAGCTGAGTTCTGCCAGTACTAGCCATTCATCCTCTGGGATGAAGCCACGCAACATCACCGGCATTACCCGCTCAATCCATATGTGCCAATCATGACTCTTGAGACCAAATATCTTCAGTTTATCAAGATTTGCTCCCCTCTTTAGATTCGCTGCATACCCATCGGGGAACATCAACTGCCGTTGCACCCACAAGAGAATTTCCCTCATAGCTGGCCTTCCAAGATTGAACCATGCCTTTGGCTTCGTCCAGTTCTGCTTTCCTTTCGGTTCTTTCATGTTTTGTAACGGCCTATCACATAGCGCCTCCAGATCGACTCTAGCCTTAGTATTATCCTTTGACTTCCCATCTATGCTGAACAATGTACCAAAAAGTGCCTCGGCGATATTCTTCTCAGTGTGCATCACGTCGATGTTGTGTGGGCAAAGGAGGTCTTTGAAGTAAGGCAGATCCCATAAGCATGTTTTGTGAGTCCACGCGTGCTTAGTATTATACCCCTTGAAGTACCCTGGACGTTGTGGATCTGGCTCGAGAGCGTTTAACTGATCCAGGGTCTGTTGGCCTGTCAATGCAGGTGGTGCAGAGTTTTTGACAACTCTACCCCTGATGAAGTTCTTCTTGTCTTTCCTGAACTTATGGCGAGGATCCAGGAACTGTCTATGCATGTCGAAGCAAGAAAACTTGCGACCGGCCTGAAGCCAACGAAACTCAAGAGCTCCCTTGCATGTGGGGCACGGGAACCTTCCATGCACACACCAGCCAACGAATAGCGCATACGCCGGCAAGTCATGCGTCGAGTACATGTACCAGACACGCATTATGAAGTTCCGTTTGCTAAAGGCGTCGTATGTCTTGAACCCATTACCCCAGGCTTCTTGCAATTCGTCCTTAAGCGGCTGCATGTACACATTCATATTTTTGCCCGGATAGTTGGATCCTGGAATTATCAACGTCAGGAAAATGTTCTTTCTTTGCATAATC
>NC_041392.1:693668033-693669903 GCF_002162155.2 Triticum dicoccoides | reverse complement strand
TGAACCCATCCGTGCTGATGCCGACTCGAGGATGCCTCGGATCTGCCGCTTTGTCAGCATGTAATTCATCAAACTTTTTCCACGCAACACCATCCGATGTGTGTACCATCATCAGATTCCCATCTGCATCTAGTTCGGTTCTTTTGCCTGTTTTCTGCCATGTCATCTGTCTGGCCGTCTCTTCGACCATGAAAAGACGTTGAAGTCTTTGTACGATTTGCATATACTGAAGAACACTAACGGGGATTTTGGTCTGTGTCTTCTCACCCATACCGTTGTCTACCAGAATATACCTGGAAGACTTGCAAATGGGACAATAGTTCAAGTTCGCATAGTCAAGACTAAATAAGGCACATCCTTTCTCACAGGCATGTATCTTCTCATAGGGCATCTTCAGTGCACGGAGGATTTTGTCCGACTGGTACAGGTTTGCAGGCATTACATGGCCTTTGGGTAGAAAGCGTCCAAATACTGTCATAATTGCGTCATAGCATTCTCTGCCCCAAGTTGAACTGAGCCTTCAGAGCCATTACTTGTGAGATGGCATCCAACTGACAAAGCTCAGTGTGCTCGTGGAGCGGACGTTTCGAAGACTCCAACATTTCATTGAAGGCCTTTGCAGATTCCTCCATCTGCTCGTCCAAATCCCGAGCATCATCATAGCCTTGCACCATGTTTTCCATCCCGATACCATGCTCGTCGGTGCGACGACGATCCACCTCAGCCCGGTCACGTTGGGTAGACTCACCATGAAATGTCCACACCGTATAATCGGGCGTAAAGCCACTCTTCTGCAAGTGTTTGCCCATTTCAGCCTCTGTCTTCTTTTCCCAATTGCCGCGCCGAAAACAGGGGCACCAGGTTTTCTTTTGGCCATTTGCAAATGCGGCTTGCACAAACCCCTTAGTTTTTGTGAACCATTCAGTGCTCCATTTGTTCTGACCAGTGTGACCGGTATACATCCAAGCACGGTCACTCATCTTGACTTTCAGAGCTACTGGACACACAACAATTATATATGTAATTCACCATGTATATATTCATCAGTTGATCTACTTTGTCAATTTTATTACATCCATGCAACCTACACTCTAATAGGTAATGGTAGGTCCTAATCCCACCCCTCTATGTGCAGATTGGGTTCATTTTCCCATGCTATGCTCCGGATCCGACGCAAAATTTCGGCAGCACCTCCCCGCTGTTCTCCTGATACACGTCTCTGCAATAAACAGAGAGGATGTGTACCCGGAGAACAACAGGGGAGGCACTGACGAAATATATGCGTCGGATCCGGAGCAAAGCATATGGGAAAACGAATCCAATCTACACATACTCGGGCTGTCCATGGATAGCATTGGACAATTCGAAAGAATCAAGGTTATAAATATGCAAATGCATGCATATTTATAAATATGACACTTTCGAACGGGAGACACATATTGGTTACGCATACTGATGATTCAAGACACATATATAGCTAGCTATCAAGTTTCATCGGAATAGATCAAATAATTAATGGGGGAGGAGGACTTGTCATTTGTGCTCACCCACGAACAAAGGGGCAGAGCTCGTCAAACACACGGCGAGGTCGTCGAACACCAAACCTTGCAGCGATGAAACAACTGCACATTTAAAACTACACGATCAACACAATTATATATGATGTTTTTCATAACAAAATCGAAAAATATATGACTTAACTAATAATTCACAAATATATGACCCTGTCGGCCTCTGGAAGGCCAAAGAACACCTTTTCGGGAGGTGTCGGTGGTCGGGGTGTCCTGTCGGTGTCGGGGTGCCGTGTCGGGGTCGGGGTGCTGTTTCGGGGTCGGGGGGTCGGGGTGTCGTGTCGATGTCGGGGTAGTGC
>NC_041392.1:693647019-693666548 GCF_002162155.2 Triticum dicoccoides | reverse complement strand
TCTCTTTGCCGTCAGCCCTTTTGCCTCTTTGCTGTCTGCTAGCAGACGGCAAAGAGGTGGGCAGTTAAGTTTCTTTCCAAACGGGCGGGGGGTGGGGGCCACCTCTCTTTGCCGTCTGCCAGCGGACGGCAAAGATTCTTTGTCGTCTTCTGGCAGACGGCAAAGAGCTCGCGGATGGCAAAGAACTTCTTTGCCATCTGCCATTTCTTTGACGTCTGCTTTTGGGTAGCTGATGGCAAAGAGCTTCTTTGCCGTCCGCTAGCTGACGGCAAAGAGCTGGCAGATGGCAAATGAGCTGATTCCAGTAGTGCGTGCGTGAGGCCGCAAAGTGATATGAGGTGTTACCGGCTAGATCGATGTGACTTGGAATCGGGGTCCTGACAGCTTTGGTATCAGAGCCTGACTGCCTGTAGGATTACCAAGCCAAACTGGTCGAAGTTGTGTCTAGATATGCTTTAGTTATATAAGGGAATTGATTGTGGAAGGGAACGTTAGGCTCTTTTTACTCCTTATCCTCATGACATTCTGATCTGAGTCGTCTTATCTTTTTCTACGGGGTTAAGAACTAGGCTTCTCTTCTATCTCTCAGGATGACGTGTTACTAAACCATAGTTGCCTAGGAATGTTGAGTTTAAGCCTTAGTCTGGCTCCTACTACTTCCATATGTTCATAGCTGGCCTCAGAACCTTGATATTGTGATATTGAGTGGTTATGCCACCATTCTGCAGGATGTCTCAAATCTTTTTGAGCATTTACAACCGTTACGCTGTCCGAGTCATCCCAGCTCTCTAAATAGTCTGATGCATTTGCAAATCCTTCCTTCCGTTCCCGGTGTTCCTTTGAGCCAAATTAACCACACTAGTCGGTAAGTTCAGGTAATCCATTGCCTGGGGCTATTATTATGACCCTAGGTGTTTTAGGAAGTCACCTCGTAATCTAGCCATGTTTGGTGTTCCCGGTGTGATGATTCTGGCCACCATTCTCGAAAGCATCCCGTGATGTTATTAGTTAGTAGGTATTCTACTCCTGGGTTCTTGAACTCGAGATTCACCCTACTTACTTCATGCTGATAGTGTTTGTTAGTTCCTTTAGGATATTAGTAACGTTTGCGATAGTCCTCGAGGTCCGTGGTATTTCCTTCTTCCAAGTACCATGAACCATTAACGCAGAAGTTCTTTGAACCAAAAGCTCACAATCAGAGTACTCTTGAGGAGTTCTGCATTCATAATTGTGATTCGGCCAGTTCTACCTTCTTGCATGGGTTATCTGGAAGAAACCTGTTGAACTTGGTTCGACATATTAATCTATGCATCCACAACTCAGAAAGATATATGTCCTCTTGAGTTGTCCCTCTTCATTTGTATTCCGACCATCGTCTATCAATTGATAGTCAGGAGTAATTGTGCATCCGTGTTATCGATGCTTATTATTCTTGTGGTCCGTTAAGCCATTCTATTCCGGAATGACTAGGAGAAACAAACTCAAGCACCTCATCCATTTCTTGGACTAGTCAAAGTAGTTGTATTCCGCAGATCAAAATGCCAATCCAGCTTTTGTTCTATTCTACCTCAGAGTATTACCCCCTTTATGTCAGGACTGTCATAGGAATTGCAACATCTCTCATGAATTCTTGACGTAGTGATACTCTTTCCATCATTATTCATTTCTCGGTTTCCGTCTTGTTGCAACCGGAATGTCGACAGGTGAATCGTGATGTGTGAAGTCAATACTCCTAGCAACCCCATTGCTTGGTAGTTAAAGGACAATCACTTCATTCTTAGCATGTTGGTTATTGAATCATCGTTTTAAGGTAGATTGTGCTACCTAATCTTTGTTTCTGGTGCACTCTTTGACCAATGAGTTAGGAGTGTGTCAATCCATCACTCTCTTGATCACATTGTCTTGCCCTGAAAAGCAAGATTGTTCTCGAGCTTAGTAACATATCGGTAGTTCGTGATGTTCCGAATATCTTCTTGGAAGTATTACCAGGTGGTCACCTGCCCGCTATGTTGAGTTCGTGATCATGTTGGTTTTCCTCCAAACCGTCCTTTCTCCAAGAATCTGTGTTGGATACCCTGAGCAAGTTGGTTAAGCTAAACAACAACTTGGAGAGTTGAAAGATAAAAGCTTGTCCGACTCAGTTCATTCCAAAGGGATATCTTGCGTGTGTGTGCGTGTGTGTTGGAGAAAGATGATATCTTCATCAATTGATCCTCGTGATCAATTGTCGGTTCTATTGTCTTATCCAAACTTTGATTTGAGTGTGGACTATCATCAAATCAAATCAGAACCAACGATATTCGTAATTTTGTCTTACTCGTGGTTGATTCCTCGAGCATACATCATCATATTCTTTGGGTGTGACCAATGCTATCACCATGTTCACTTAATTATGGAATTCCATTTATATGGAAACCTGGATGAATTGTTGTTGAGCCCATCGACAACATCCATGTCCTCTCCATGATTTTGTCGAACATTAAGCAAGTGTTGGAAACTTTTGAAAGCATCTCTTCATGCTAGCTCATGAAGCATATGTTGGATGAAAGAAGTGACTTCCTCTGATTCACGTGCATTTGGTGCAAGTTGCCGCCGTGAGTTCGAGAAAGTTAGTTTTGCTTCCTCTGGAATCATCCCAAGTAAGTCATGCACGTGCGAAGTATTCCATGGTCTGATAGACTGATCATCTTCATTCCATATGAATTCCATAGCACACTAAGCCACTGATTGACCTGTTCCAGGAGAAGGAGTTGTTGCGCTATCCTAGGTCATGCACAAGATTTTGATATCCTCAATGATGGTTCCCCACCAGAACTCGGTAGTGTTTTATTATAAGACTACTATGTGGTCATACTTGTCTGGGACAACATGTTCACATGTTGTAGCAGAACCAGCTCATGCTTTGGAGCTTGCTATCACAGTTCATTCCCCGAGAATCTCGCAACATCGTCTCGTCGATTTGTGTTGCAAACTTTCATTTTCCTTTCTAGACTCGATGAGTCTAGAATATCCTGACACCAACCAGATCAGAATCTCAGGCAGATATGATGGTTGGAGCATTTTCCAAGAACTATAATATTGGTCCCTCGATAAACGGTAAAGTGGATGTCGTGGCCAACACATCTAGCCGGAAGACCTATTATTGTAGTATCTCGATTGAAAAAAGTTGGCTACCTCCCCATGAGGATTTCATAGGATTTACCTCCGTAGTTAACCCTTACGGATTCTTGTGCTCCTGAAGTCCGACCTTTTACTTGATGTCCTAGATACCAAACCATATCAATAAATGGGTTATCCTAGCACATCAAGGAGAACATTAGAAGCGGAGTGCTAAATGTCTCTCGGTCGATCATCCAGATTTTTTTCCTTGGCCTCGCTAAGGTGAAATCTGAGAAAGTGTTATCTTCCTTTGCATCTGCATCATCCATCACCATTCATCATGGTGGTATGTTGTGTTGCCAGGATCCTTGACACGGATATTGGTAAAACCTTGATGAATATGGAGATGCTCAAGTTCTTGAGAGCATGCGCAAGATCTAGGTTTTACCGTTCGCGCTAACTAGGATTTGCTTCCAGTTTCCTTGGTTATGTTATAACCTTTTCAAACAGTGGACTCACTCTCGACTGTTGAGTTCTTCCCCAGTTATCAGAATCATTCCCAACATTTGCATTTTGTTCCCAGCTTGCACCTTAGTAGTTGTTGTTTAGGTTCATCTTCAAAAGTGGACTTACCATGGGCCCCATCCATTTCCGATGATAAGCAAAATCATCCATTGCATTGTCTTCAACAAGGGAGTTCACATCATCCTTTCTAGTCCAAGTATGTCATTCTTTTGAACTTCTTCAAATGATCGATTGTGATTGCCTTAGGCTGGTATAGAGAGTTTCAATGATCTCCGAATCAAAAGTAATTCTTTTTGCCACTTAAGGGAATAATTCTACGAGTCACCTTCCCCGAGGTATCACGTTACGAAATCATGGCAAATATCTCCTTGCTACTTTGAAATTCATGCTCCATCTTATTCGAGTATGGAATTGTTGCCTACCTAGTGAACCTTCGCCATCCGTTTCACTCTATCCCTCTAGGTGTATGCCTCATGTCTCAGCTCGAGAGATGTTACTATGTATCATTCCATGAGTTGATCTTGTGATCATTAAGATGATCCTAAGTTGCTCGAACCTCAGGAAGGTCGATTCTTCTTAAATTCTCCCTTTCCACTCGTTGTCATGTTGGATGTAGTTCTCAAAGCAAGACATCGAGATCAAGGTGATGCAATGAATCAACATCCTCGTGACAGACATCTGGATCGGGAAGATTGTGATAGCTTGTGTCCCTCTGTCTTCTTACCTCACGACTTGAATCTCGGGACGAGATTCTTGTTTAGTAGGGGTGAGCTGTCACATCCCTAGCTTCTGGTGTTGCCTAGTGTTTGCATCTTGCTTGCATCATGTTTAAATTTCTGAAACTTGAAATGAGGATTGTTGAAACCTCAGAAATCTGATTAAAAGAAGGGCAAGCACCCTTTAAATAGCATTCTGTGAATCCAAAATGCCCTAAAAATAGTTTTGTGAATTTTGGCAAGAGTTATATATCAAACCAAAATTCTGGTACATTTTTAAGGAATTATTTGGTCTCTGAATTTAAATCAATAATCTATTTGAATTTGGGGATATATTCATAATATATAATGAATATATTTTCAAATGCTTTGAAATGTTTTATGTACTTTTGGAATATTCCAGAGAGGTAACATAAAATATCTCAGAGTGTTTTGGCACTGTTTTGAATTCATTTTGAATTTTGAATCAGTGGCAAAATGTATAAATAAAAACAAAACAAACAGAAAATAGAAAAGGCAGGGCCTTACCTGACTTACCTGCCTGGCCCAACTCTTGTTCTGGCCCAGCCAACAGGGGCAACACCGTCTTCTTCCTCCTGCCAGGAGGAGAAGCAGCTGCGTGCCTGCACACGCGCGGCCGACGACACCACCTCCTACTCCAGCGCGATGACCCGGCGCTTCGAGCCATGCCACGGAGACGCCCAGCACCCCCTGCACCTCTCCCCTCTCTCCCCCTCGTCTCCCTCACCCTCTCCCGCGATGGCCGAGCGCCATCCTCGCCGCCGTTCTCCGTAGTCATCACCAAAGCCACCCCCTCACCCCTCTGTCGTGCCCACGAGCACCGCCTCGCTGCGGCGCACCTCTACGCCCAGTCCCACAAGCCCGGACGCCTTGAACAGACGCCTTCGAGCTCGTCTTCTACCTCAGGCGCCGCCGATCGCCGTCGCCGATTCGTCGTCCACAGCCCATCCCCGAGCTCGCCAGCTGCACCAATAGAACCGCAGTGAGCTCATGCCCGTTTCCCCCTGTTCTTCTCGTCGTTCGTGTGTCATAGCCGGGTTAACCATCAAGGCCGAAAGCTTCTTGCCGCCGGCCATGGCGTAGCCGTGGTCACAGCCACGGCGGCTCGTGTTCGAGAATGCTCGCGTGCTCCGCATGTTCACAGTTCCTCATCCCGCGCACCGCAGCACCGTGCCCGCACGCATCCGAACTCCGGCTGCCGCCTAGCTCGCTGCTGCCATCGCCTTTGACCGGCCCCATGCGTCACTGACTCATGCCAGCGGTGTGTCACTGACCAGTAGGCCCCACTGGTCAGGTTTGACCTGGCCAGCCATAGTTGACCTGATGACATCACTCTTATGTCATGCTGACATAGTAAAACCTTTTCTGGATTTTAAATAAATCTAAATGATTTATTTATTTTCAGAAAATATCCAAAACTTTAAAAAATCATAGAAATTAATCTATAGCTACAAATGAAATAAATTATATATGAAAAATTATCAGAAAAAATCAAGGAATCCATCTGTACCATTTTCATGCATGTTTGAGTAAGTTAACCTCACTGTTTCGGATGAAACATGATTAAGGCAAATTTCATAATAGGTTTGGAGTTGGAATTTGATATAGTTTTGAATTCCACTTTCTATTGCATTAGCCCAAAACACATTCATATTGCCATGTCATAGCATGCATCAGATTGTTGCATATCACCATGTGTTGATTGTGTTCTTTCTCAGTTGCCGGTGTTTGTCCCCCCTCAGTAGATGTTGATCCAGCGATGAATTCGATGACACCGATGAAGAGCTTTACTATCTTCAGGAGTGCCAGGCAAGCAAAACCCCCTTGTTCATTCTGATACAATCCCACTCTCTCGCTCCTGCTCTCTTTTACTGCATTAGGACAACACCGTTTCAACTGTTACATGCTGCGGTAGCTGAACCCCTTTCCTCTGCATGACCTGTCATTGCCACAGTAAATAGATGAAACCCACTAGCATGAGTAGGAATTGTGAAAGTGCGTTATATCGACTAGGGGGGGTGAATAGGCGATTTTTATGAAAGTCTTCAAAACGTGAAAGTTTCGAAGACAAACGATAGAAATAAACCTATTACCATGCAGCGGAAGGTAGACTACACTAGGCAAAGCATAGTCAAGTATTCAATGAAGTGAAAGCACAATGACTAATAGCAGCAATGTAGTAAGGATCAGGTAGGAAGATATTATGAAGCCAAACAGAACAAGCAGTCACTCGGTGAAGACAAAAGATAGTGCAATCATACAATGACTTCACAAGGACCAATAGTAAGTAAAGGGAAGGGAAGGATGAAACCAGTGACTCATTGAAGATAATTATTTGTTGGACCAGTTCCTGTTGCTGTGAAAACTGTACGTCTGGTTAGGGCGGCTAGGTATTTAAACCTTAGGACACATAGTCCCGGACACCCAGTCCTGAACACGCAGCTCCGAACACCCAGTCCTCACCGTATTCCCCTTGAGCTAAGGTCACACAGACCTCGCCCAATCACTTTGGTAAGTCTTCAAGGTAGACTCCCAAACCTTCACAGACTTCATTCACCGGCGATCCACAATGTCTCTTGGATGCTCAGAACGCGACGCCTAACCGGCTGGAGGATTCACAGTCCTCAAGTGTAATAAGTCTTCAGATCACACAGACAAGAAGACTTAAGTGATGCCTAACACTCTTTGGCTCTGGGTGGTTAGGCTTTATCCTCGCAAGGAATTCTCTCTCAAAGGCTTTGAGGTGGGTTGCTCTCAAACAACAAAAGCCGTACTCTAACTCTAAGTAGCCAACCGTTTATGGTTGTAGGGGGTGGGCTATTTATAGCCACTAGGCAACCCGACCTGATTTGTCCAAAATGACCCTGGGTCACTAAGGAATTAACACGTGTTCCAACGGTCAGATTTCAAACTCACGCGGCAGCTTTACTTGGGCTACAAGCAAAGCTGACTTGTCCGACTCTAGACAAGTTTCGCTCTCATAGTCTTCACTCGAAGACATAGGTTTTGGTTAAGCGTCACTTCAGTCATTCTGACTGGTTCACTTGGACCCCACTTAACAGTACGGTGGTTCCTATGACTCAACAAAGAAGAAACAGAACTATAAAAGATCTAAGTCTTCGAGCTCCATAGGCTTCATGCGATGTCTTATCTTGTCATAGTCTTCAATGAGAATATCTTCATATACCACCTTTGACATCAATGTCTTCATACATTTTTAGGGGTCATCTCTGGTAGGAAAACCGAATCAATGAGGGACTTCTACCTGTGTTATCCTGCAATTCTCACAAACACATCAGTCACGCAACTAGGTTTGTCGTCAATACTCCAAAACCAACTAGGGGTGGCACTAGATGCACTTACAATCTCCCCCTTTTTGGTGATTGATGACAAACTAGTTGAAGTTTTCAACGGGGAATATAATATGTGAAATTATAAAGAATAACCAATTTTCTTCATAAGTTGCAAGGGCTCCCCCTGAAGATGTGCATATAAGTAATTTGCTTTTGGAATGCAAATGCACATGGCAGGTTGTGCTTGTGGAGATCCTCTTCAACTTATGATGACAATCCACTATGCATGTGAAGGTATGTGAAGATAATGACATGCGTAATGGAAAATGGACGTTTGCAAAATGATCTAAGTGCAGAATTTATCATCGCACATGCGGAATTTATCATCGCATCACAAAGTAGAAAATAAGTAGCAGACGACCATCGAGTTTAAGTGTTACAACTCAAAGAACCAAATGTATCAAAACAAGAGTTGTAAACACGAAGAAAAATATAAAGCACCTGCCCATAGGGACCCGCTTGAAGACTATCAAACTCATATGCTTCTCCCCCTTTTGTCAGCAAGGACCAAAAAGGTTTGAAGACATAGAGCATCTACTCGTTACCATGAAGAGTAGGTGAAGCAGCAGGGTCGTTGGTGGTGTTCGGCGGTGCAGAAGAACTTGGAGCAGTGTCGAAGCGTGCTGAAGGAGGTGGCGGTGAAGTGGCATCGTCTTCATCCTCGATCACTCTGGCATTCACAGTTGCAGCAGAGGATGAGAACTCAGAGTCTTCAAGAGATGGAGTTCATCGCAGCACTGGCCTTCGAGGAGGTGTGGAGTCAAACTTGAAGTGTTCAGAGAAGCCATCCTCTTGAATATCATCTTCAGAGCACATAAGCGTCAGCCCTTTCCAGGTGCGTCGAGAGGTTTCGTGTGCAACAAAGGCATTCTTGGCGGCAAGATTGCGAATGCGGTTAACATCCACCAAGAGGCTTTGCATTTGGCGCTTCAGCCAGTCATGATGCCTATCCTGTTTCTGATAAAGAGCCACAAGAAGTTCTCGGTCATTGAGAACACGAGGCGCTTCTTGGGTCGTTGGGCAGTTGTGCTATCAGTGGCTTCAGTGAGAGCAGGATGCGGTGCACGTGTAGTGCCAGCCAAAGGATACACACGAGTGACTTCTTCAACTCCTTCAATGTTCTGAGAAAAACTTTGATGCTCCACATTCTGAAGACTTAGAGGTTCCTTGGCAGGCTCAGGATAAATGGCTTCAATAGACATATCCACATCAGGCAGAAAGATCCGATGATTGCGAGCAGATGGCTGATATGAGATAGCGGAGTGGAGTTTGATCAGCCGCATTATCCATGGAGCGTAGAACTACAAGCCAAAAAGATCAGAGCCTGATGCAGCAAGTTGGCGGATGAAGATGTCCTATGCATTGAAGCATTTGCCATGAAGAATATAGAAGACCAAGGTCTTCATTGCACCTTCCAGCTTGGTGTGGAGAGTGTCCTTTGATGGGCCAGAGAGTTTGCCTTATGATGTGATAAATAGTCCTTGGCAGATACTCAAGGTCTTCAACAAAGAACTCTTTGGGATATGCAGCATCTTGGGGCAATGGCTTCATCATACTGAGCATCTGACTCATGTTGGGTTCAGGCTTCCGAAAGATGCTTTCCACAGCTTCACTGTGAAGCTGACAGCCAATTTCGTAGAGATCGCCAGGAGTGGGTAGACCAGTGAGCTCAATGATGTCAAAGGCTTTGGCTTCGTGATGAATGTTTCCTGTCATCCACTCCAGGACTCAAGTCTTCAGATCTCTGTTGTACCCGCGGATGTGAAGTGTGGCATAGAATTGGAGCAGCAACTCTTCATTCCAATGCTCTTGGTCGGTGACGAACGGCATCAATCCAACCTCTTTGAAGCAATCCAGAGCTTCTTCCAGGTAGGGCAGACCAGCTATTGCTTCAATGTTAAGACGCTTGTGTGGGAAGATGCGACCTTGATTGTATAGAATGCAGGAGTAATAGCTTCGCTGCGGATAGCTCCAAAACCGATCAGATGATATTCTTTCCCTTGAGTAGGGGTTCCTGGAGCTATTGAAGAAAGTGTTGTCTACTCTGAAGCCATTGACATTGAAGGATCCAGGTGCCGATGCAGGACCTAGAAACCTGGGCAATCTTGGGATTGGCTTCTGTACTTGAGGCCTGTGCTCAACATGATAGTCGAACTAAGGACCAGCAGCAGGCGCAGGAACAGAAGTAGTGGGATCAGTGGCTTCGCTGACTTCTGGTGCTTGGGTTGGTGAAGGCTCCACATTAGCTTCAGCCATGACAGCGTCAGTGGCTTCATTGGTGTTGGTGGTGGCAGCCTCAAGATTCTCAACCTCCACTTGACGAGCCGGAGGGTCGGTCACAGTCACGTTCTCCTCGAGAACAGCTTCTTGGTGGAAGGGGGGAGTAGCAGCTTTTGGGGTTTCTTCTTCATTGGCTGATGCAGCCGGAATGTCTTCAGCAGCTGTAGCTTTAGACTCAGAGACTGGAGGCCTTGGTCCTTTGCGAAGCCTGCGTAACACTGGCGACGCCTGTGGAGTTGGAGTTGGCTGGGCCTCAAAGTCTTCTTCCTCTTGTGCTTGTGGGTGATCAGCCCATGATGCATCCTAAGCAATTGGCGTCAGAGGACGACCAATGCTGACGAGTTCGCTGTGCGTTAGCACAGGCGATGATACCTGTTGGTGCTCGAGCTGAGGAAGAACTGCATCATCTTCAACATGGTCATGGTGACCAATGTCTTCAGCAGCAATGGGATCAGCTGCTGGAAAGTCTTCAGCTTCATGAGCATCTGTGACAATTTGAGGTTCTTACCCTCAATGGCCAGAACTTACTTAAGCGGGTCATGAACATTAAGATCACTCTTGCATCCCATGGGATAGCGCATGCAACCCAAGCCACGCCACCGCGACGCAAAGGACCTTAATGTTAATGGCTTGAAACTCACTTCAAATCCTCAACCTGACACCATCAAACTGTCATGAGACCCTATGAGCATGGAGAGAATGATGGTTGAATATGCATCAACCGACATGTTTGGAGACTATACATTTAGTCCCTTAGTCTCCTTAGTGATCTATTTATTTATGTCCATTTATGATGTTCTAATAAGGACATGATTATTGTTGTCATCATATATTGTATATCACAATATATTGTATCAGCACTTTGATACAAATTCATTTGTATGTATTCTATATATCCGACAGTGATTTTCTTGAGAATCTTCATGTCTATATATAGATTTCTACGGGAGTCAATCCGATGAGAAATGATATGTGCCTTGTGGACATATGCACCACAAACTCTATACTCAGGGAAATCCAATGTTTCCACTCTCATTTAGAGAAAGGTGATATTTTAAAATCGGTAGATGCGATGAGGTATTTGTTGGCTCAACTGAAGTCATATTTACTATCCCTGTGGGCACTCGAGTAACATCGGGATGCTTCGTTGCTTCCCAAGTTTAACTCGTACCCTACCAAGCTATAGAGATATTCGTCAAAATGGTTTCCATAGCGAAACTTATGCTGACAAGAAAGAGAAATGCATTCTCTTTACAATATGCAATGAATATGGCAAGCACATTCTCTATGTATCATCTGGATTGTACCACACATACTACAAAACCCGTAGCACATGTTGCGCCCAAGATAGTTTTCCAAAATTTCTTGTACATGAAAAACTTGGCATACTCGCCTTGGTCATCGAGACAGTTAAAACCGAAACTATCAACAATTCCAATAGTTTATGATTATTATGATGCTAAATTCTAACACCATTTGAATTTTATGTGCACTACAAGTGACACAGGGAAGCTAATATTAAGGCCCGCACACCTTAAAGACTACGTTGAACCACTTAGACTCCTTGAATGCATCAAGTTGAGGCAAGTGGCTCTTCCCATCCATTGACCAAACTATTCAGGTATTCCATGGTTCTAAAAGACATATCTACATGCTGGTCTTAAGTGTGTGCTTTACTCACACGAAACCATTGGCTCATTATCCTGACATCGATTTCAAGCAAATCAAATGGATAACATTGCAGAATTCTTCTTGAGTGCCTTCTCTATGGCCCTTGGATTGAAGTTTAGCAATTTTCCCTAATGTCTAGACTCAAAATGGTTTGGTAGAATCCTGTCCAGAGAGTTAAGCTCATTACATTATCTTTACTTTGGAATTGCAACTTGCCAACTTTACGTTGGAGTCATGCAGTTTTACACGCTCATGATAGAACTGCATAATATTATTCCCCTCTATCTTTGATATGTGGATATCTACCAAGTATTTCCTATCTGCGGTAATTCGGTTGCATACCGATATCACCACCCGACATACATCATTGGCCCCTCAACATATAGTTGGGATCTATGTGCGGAATAATTGTGTTTCCGTCAATACCTCAAGCCCCTCGCATGGGGAGTTATTTAAGGCCACTATGCTAATTCAATGAGGAACATTTCCAGGCATTAGGGGAGATTTCAAGTACCATAAAGAATGCCAGGAAATTAATGGAATGTTCAACACATTTCTGCCTCAAGTACACGTACTCAAAGATCTAAACCATGCGTTCAGAAGATTTGCAACACATTGCAAATAACCTGCCAGATTCTTTTACTGACTATAAAGGTGTCATATAATCCTACAATCCTGAAAAATATGTCGGAAAGAGTGTAGGTACCAACTAAAACAACTCAACTCCCCGTTCAAATCAACAGGAGGAGAAGTACGACAATAGTACATCAGGATTCAGCTTCTCGCAAGCAAGGATATCAAGGCTTGTGAATCAGTAAATGCAAGTCAACTTCACGTTGGCAGACACCTAATGGGTAGTATACACCCAGTGGATGGGAAACCTCCACCAACCCAGGTCATAGTGCACAAAATAACTAGGACATCGGAATACCCGACTCAATCGCATTGGGAAATCGCGAGCGGTCACTATGGGTAACGATATTTCCATCAACTATATATTGATATATAGATTCTGGAGAAATATATAACCGAAAGTCTACAATTGTCGACATACATTTCTCAACTAGATTGAAAAAACCTTTCAAGTGATTCAGATCCAAAGACCATGGCCATGGCAAAGTGTGAACAATAGTACTTGGACTGAACTCAAGCAAAGGGTATAATCTAGGTAGAAATGATCTTGCGCAATAATGGAAAGGTATTCATAAGCAATACCTAAACCAGTTTTCTTCTGGAAATAGAATTGAGAACAAAGAGGTGGTGAAACAAAGAGCAAGTATTGTAGCACAAGGGTTCACACAGATACCCAACTATTCTCCAGAGGTGGAATCTCTTTCCGATAATTTATATCATTGCCAGTTCAAAATCATTTATCTCTGCAGTTGATAGATGTAGTGATTACATATTCATGTAGATCACTAGATTCAGACACTGATGGTTCCCGGCGCAACCTCAATTTTGAATCAAAGTACAAAATGCAACATACATCGTGTAAAATCAATAAGTCACGATATGACTTATTATTATTGTTGGTACATTTGGTACAACCGACGTAGTGAGTTCCTTATTCACAAGGATTACTCCTACAATGATGATTATCCATGTTTGTGTGTCTGCAATGACGACACATGTAATCATCTAAATGACAAAGTTTAAAATGAAGGACTTGGGTGAACCAAAATACCGCTGGTTACTACAACTTGAGCACCTTCATACATTATGGTATACTATGTTGTCTATATCCAAAATATATTGGAGAAATTTATTATGGACAAATATTATCCATCCAGAACTCTCATGGTAGTTCATTCTCTAGACATAGAGAAAGGCCTATTTAGACCAAGCGATGATGGAAATGAGATATTGGGACTCAACGTTCCATAATGCCATTGGATCTACCAAACACAATTGGTTGGTACTCAACAATATCTTTTGATATCTCCAAGGCATCAAACATCTTGTACTGGTTTTTCAATTTCACAAAAATGTGACCACATATATCATTCGATACATCAATCAGATCCCCACTATGGCAGATCATAGAGAAGCTTAGTGTTCCTACTAGGTGTGGTAGCCCCCTCATGAAGAGTCTTCGAAACAGACCTCATGGCTACATCCACCAACCATTATCTCAACGATAATGTTTCTTGTGTTGCCCGGATGCAAACATGTTACGTAATAAGCAATATCGCTATATTGCATATCTTGCAAGTCAAATCATGCGACTGGTTTGTTCACCAAGTTTCTACCAACTTATACATTCTAGAAATATGTTCATGGAGTTGGTATTTGACGGCTTCAGAATATGCAAGAATCAGGGGGAGTATCTTCCAGAATTGTTCCTATTAAAAGCATCATATTATACTCTTTTTCCCTTCATGAGTTTAATTTATAGGTTCCCATAAAGGTTTTTAATGAGATAATATCAACACAAGACCATATGTCATATTTTCTGTTTTCCCCACCGGGTTTTTTAAGAAAGTATATGTGACATATTTATTGTCCTTTAAACTCTATGAGTTTTCTCGTATTGAGTTAAAAGAGACAATAACCATTATATGTTGCATCATTTTCTCCTTATTTTCCCACTGGGTTTGAAGGAGTTTTAGCAACATATCAAACACCTATCTCCTCATATTTATCCCATTTGGTTGGGCGGCATAGACGTCCGGTGGAGGAGTGATGCTGAATCTACCATGGAAGGAACGTAGACATGGGCAGGGTGGGAGGACCAGGGCACCGCCGTCTTGATGATGCAGGAATTATACTTGCAAGGGGAATGTAGCTCCAGATAATCCTGGAGTGCCGCGGAGGCGAGCCTGATCAGCGGTCGGAGGAGCACATGGCGTGTAGATGGGATCCCAGTCGCTGCTCACTAAGGGAAAAGAATTTTGCAGGAGGGATCGATTGGTTGCCGCTTGCTTAAGATGAGTAACGACGGAGGGGAGAAAAGAAAGAAAATATGCGATGGGAAGGGGAGAAGATTGCACTGGGCGTTAATACGATTGCATTCATAGTGGGTAGCGGTGCGCACGTTAGAGGGTGGGTGGAGATTATCGCGGCTGTAGGGTGGGCGTCGCGCTACAGCTGATCCAATGGATAACGCAGGAGTTCCATGGGAAAGCAAAACGTTATTTCCATGATGACGTGGGAACAATTTTCACTGAGGTAGTATGATCGATGACGTGGATAGCTTGCATGTTTAGATAAATATATTGGTGGGGATGAATCTCTTAAGTATATAGGATTTGGGATACCATTTTATTTCAACTTTCCTTAAAGATTAATATATTGTTATTGTTAAGCATCAATCACGATCGGTAGTTTAGGGTGTCTCACGTTTTTTCCTTTTTGGAAATGATCCAGATCTATTATCAAAGTTCATCCGAAGTACAAAGCATCTCAAACGCAATAGGATGAGAAACTCTAACCTCGCGGCTCAAGGATACGACTGGAATCTACGCTGGAGCTTCGTGAAGTAGCCGGACAAACTCAGGAGAATCGTTGCCCGAAAGGCAAACTCAAAAAGTAGCACCGCCATCTGCACGAGCACTGCACCTGTGAGGACTAAAGAATCTCAAAATAAACTACTCCCTCTATAAACTAATATAAGAGCGTTTAAATCACTAAAATAGTGATCTAAACGCTCTTATATTAGTTTACCGAGGGAGTACTAATCAGAGTGGAGCCATCGGGATTCCCCTCCTAGCCATCCGCCGCTGAAGTGACAAGCAGAGAGTCAACAAATCCACGGGCTCGCCGATGAAGTTTGGAGGAAAGAGTTTGCCCTAGCCATGTAGGGTGTATCATGTTATGTTAGGTGTGGCCACTCCTGCTAACTTGTTTGGTGTTGGATTAATGCCAACTGACATTCTCTTGGATCGCATTTTTCTTATCACGTGCTTGTAGAAGGATTTTTTTTCCATTTCTGAATTTAGTATTTATATAAAGGGAGCGAAGAAAGTCAGTTTCGAGCAAGCACGCCAACCTATCATTTTTGTACAACTAATTTCTTGTGATTGAGATTCGGCGCCCGTGAATGCTGACCAAAGCGACTCGCGGTCTTTTTTTTTGTTGGGACCACACTGAAATGTCCTTGCAGCCCATGCATCTCCGTTCGAGCGTTCCTCGTGAGACATGGCGTGCGATGCATGGCACGCCTCTATTCATCGCCACCGTATACATAAAACTGAGTACAGCTGGAAATTTGTCTCGGGTGTATGCAACGGAGGAAACGTACCCGACGCCACACGAGAGGCCGGAGGGTGAGCAGCGACAGTGAACCCCACACTGCCGAAACGCGCTATTACATCGCCCCCGCCCCCTTCCCCTCGTCACACACAGACAAAAACTACTTGCTCTGTCTTGCAGATCCACTGATCTCCGAGGCTCCAAGGGACAGAGGCCATGGATAACAAGGCGGCGCTGGAGGTTCTGAACAACTTGTCCTGTGGCCCGAGCGAAGACCAGTTGGGCAAGTTCGGTGCGGAGACCAGACACCCAGCGGCGGGGAGGAACACGATCCCCGAGGTACTCCAGCTTTTTTGTTATTGTACTTTGCTTACTACACATACACTTTCCCCGACGTAATTCCATCTTATTGGATTAATATTCAGATCTGAATGTTCTAGTGATACATGAACTCGAGCCACGTCAAACACTATGTTGGAAAAGTACAGATATAAGGTATTATATGTCAAGTAGTATATGTAAAATGGGGCATCCATTTGATAATTTGTACAGTTTCGATAATACATTGTATGTGCAGTTTCGATAACGTTTACACCATAGAGATACTAAGATACATCAATTTATGTCTTCTCTTACCTGCAAAAAAAAACCTATGTTTCTTTTGAACCACTGTTAAACATGCATTAAAAAATAATTGCAGGGAGTTAAATGTTCATTAACATATGACCTATTTTAAGCCGTTAATTAATACTCCCTCTGTCCCGAATTACTTGTTGCTCAAATAGATGTATCTAGCACTAAAATCCATTTAAGCGACAAGTAATTTGGGATGGGTGGAGTATGACTCAAATTGTGGCTTCTTTCAGACCTCTAGTGAATCAGTATTATTTTGGGCTTCTATTGACTCACTCTTTACTATAAATTAAATTTCATCTTCCTTTGACTGAATGTTCATGGTTTGAGTTCTTTGAAATAGTATTATGAATACCTACAGAAAATAAAAGGACATATTATTTTTCAATTTAATGACAGAAATTTCTTGAATGATGAGGCCCATGGGTACGAAAATGTGTTGATACATTCGAGTTTAATGCCCTGTTAACGTACACCATGGTAACTAGTTGTATCAATAGAAACCTTAAAAAGTACATTTTTTGCCTATAGATTTGCATCGGCTATTAGCGCCAAAACTACTTGTATCAATAGAAACCTTAAAAAGTCATAATTCTGCTCATTGGTACAATGCTTGGCACACATGGAAAGTGTTACTGCACAAAACAGTTTGTACAAAACACATATACTAAATAACTCGTTGGTGCATGGAAAACTTCACAAATGTGAAATGTGTTACTAGATGTAATGCGTTCATTCATGAGTATTTTCTTGATCTGTGTTTTGTCTTTTGTTATTTATATTGGTATGAAGTATGCATTCACTAATTCATGAAATATATTATTCTTTAATGCTTAAGTATTTTACATAATCACATATAGATATGCACTGATTTTTAAATAAATTACATGACTTTGCGGGTATCAAATTTTTTTAAGTTAAGAAGAGACTACTTTGAATATTAATACCTAATTTAATGTTGTAATCTCCAGAACTTCGTTGAAATTTCACTGAAAATGAGAACCCTGATAATCTCATTTTCAACGAAATAGGTACCTCCCTTGGATTGTTCGCAGACTTCATCAAACAACCTTGAAATTCTATGGGACTGCGACAGCTCCCACAGGGAAAAAGATTATGGTGAGGGATGGTCCACCGACGAGGAGATGATTGATCGGCTATGGGAGTCTCCGACAAAGATAACTCCATTATCCAAGAAGAAGAAACTAGAGTGGCAATATATGGAGAACTTCACCGATGAGTTCCGAGGACCAGACTGTAAAGTGTCTGGGATACCGAAGCAAGCATGCCGGCATGCCAAAATATCAGGACAAGAATCATCTTCTGCAGCACTATCAATCAAGCATGTACTTCCAACTCCTTTGGAACAATATAAAGCAGCAAGAGCAACCAATAACGATCACAAGGAGTCCATCATGGATCTGTACCGCGGTGTGGACATGCTATACCACTTTATGAGAGATTGTGATGAGAAGCTCGAGAATCTCCATAAAAAAGTCATGGTGCTTTGCCAAGCCGTCAAGAAGAAAGTAGAGTGGCAATATGTGGTGAACTTCACTGATGAGTTGCCTGGACCAGACTGCAAAGTGTCTGGGCTACCAAAGCAACCATGCAGGCAAGACAAAATATCAGGAGAACGGCCCTCGTCTACAACACAATCTATCAAGCATGTACTTCCAACTCCTTCCCAAGAATACAAAGTAGCAAGAGCAACAAATCAAGATCAGACGGGGTCCATAATAGATCTTTACCACAGTGTGGACATGCTATACCACTTTATAACAGATTGTGATGAGAAGCTCGAGTATCTCCAAAAAACAGTTGTGGTGCTTGGTCAAGCCGTCGCCAACTCTGCACTACCACCACCATCCAAGGATCAAGCGTAATTTATGGCATTCGGCACCTCCCAAGCTTGGTTGAGGTTTGCCTCAGTAATCGTGCATGCCTATTTACTTTATCTTGCAAAAATGATGTCTCTCTTTAGTACCTGCATCTTTATTTTCTGATTTTTTTATTTTGCAAGTCTGCTATCGTCTGTCTAGATAAATTATATGGTTGTATCCATTGAGTGAAACATAATAATGATATATTTGTGTGTTGGACATCAGCTTAAGCCTTGTCATGTAATATCTTAGACCGGCAACTCTCTTTAGCTCATCTTCGATTAGCAGGTCATGGACTTTCCAACATCAGGAGCTTGAAGGATGACGCTATTAGAGCATCTCTAACCAATCCTTATTACTCCCAAAAGTTGCTCCTCTAAAAAAATTGTGGTTTCTAACCAAACCCCTAACACTTAACTCCTTAAAAAATTGAACACTAATTCATGCAAATTTTGATTGAAACTAGTCCATCAAACTTGATTCGAACTCGATTCAAACAGTAGCATAAATTATATTTACAGAATTACAAACAAAACATAAACTAAGATTGCATATAAACTAAAAAAACTAGTCGATGTCAGACTCCGCCAAGATTCTCTCTCATTCCTCATCGCTGCCGCGGTCGTCATCGCCCTCGCCCTCTCCGTCGCCTGACCCGAAGCCGTCGTCATCGCTGGAGCAAAGATCAATGACCGACGCACTAGACGGCCCGGTTCGTCGATCATCCGCGACTCCTAGAGCTCAAACTACCAATGCTTTTCCTCGACGTGATCCGGATACCGGCGGCGGAGCTCCGCCATATACTACTCGTTGGCGTGCTCCACCTTGTGGCGTTCGCATGACTCCTAGTACCCCCGCAGCTCGCATGTGGAGGCCACTCGGGGGTCGACAGGGGCCAAATCTGGCACTTCCGGGGTGCCGACAGGGATGTTCAGCCGCGCATTAGCGTCGTGGAGGCGTGCCTATAGAGAATGATTTGGTGCATCGATGATTATTGATCGTGCACTAGGCACATATATATAGGTACAAGGGGTGCGATCGGTGTCTTGTCTCCCAAGATACAAGTACATACAGGGGGAGAGAGACACTACAGGTGCGGCATACAAAACCCAGACCTACGTACATGTACACATGTTCAACACCCCCCCCCCCCAAGT
>NC_041392.1:693633886-693646706 GCF_002162155.2 Triticum dicoccoides | reverse complement strand
GCAGAGACTGGACCGAAAGCCCTCAAACGTCGAGGTGGGTTGTCCCTTCGTCATGACATCGGCGAACTGCTGATCGGTGGGCACATGGAGAACTCGAACACGACCAAGTGCGACATGCTCCCTGACGAAGTGAATGTCAAGCTCAATATGCTTCATCCGTCGGTGATGGACAGGGTTGGCAGCGAGATACACCATGGAGACGTTGTCACAATAAACAAGCGTCGCCTTGGTAACCTCGCATAGCAACTCCTAAAGTAGTTGTCGTAGCCAAGAGCGCTCCGCAACGGCGTTGGCCACAGCCCTGTACTCAGCCTCGGCGCTCGATCGTGAGACCGTGCGTTGTCGTTTAGACGACCACGAAATCAGAGAGGGCCCAAGGTAGACACAGTAGCTGAAAGTGGAGCGGCGAGTGTCAGGACACCCAGCCCAGTCGGCGTTAGAGTAGGCGACAAGGCTGGTGTCAGGTGATGCCGTCAAGGTGAGACCCATAGCTGTGGTGCCACGTATGTACTGAAGAATACGTTTCACCAGAGCCCAATGAGTGTCACAAGGAGGATGCATACGAAGGCACACCTGTTGGACAGCGTACTGAATGTCCGGACGCGTCCGTGTGAGATACTGAAGCGCACCGACGATGGAGCTGTAGAAGGGAGCGTCGGACGCCGTAGAACCCTTGATGGCGGACACCTTAGCCTTCGTGTTGACAGGCGTAGGAGCAGGCTTGCAGTTAAGCATGCACGCTCTCTCTAGAAGCTCGTAGGCATACTTCTGCTGGTGCAGGAAGAAGCCAGTGGCCCGTCGCACAACCTCGATGCCGAGGAACTAGTGGAGAGCCCCCAAGTCCTTGAGGGCGAACTCGGTGCCGAGGCGAGCTGTGATCTGCTGAAGGAGCGCTGGCGAAGAGGCAGTCAGGATGATGTCGTCGACGTACAGGAGGAGGTACGCGGTGGCGGGACCCTGGTGATAAACAAACAGGGAGGCATCGGACCGCGTGGACCAGAACCCCTGCTGCTGAAGGAAGGCCGTGATCCGCTGGTACCGGGCCCGAGGCGCCTGCTTCAGCCCTTAAAGAGAACGGGAGAGCAAGCACACGTGGTCCGGATAGTCGGTGTCGACGAAACCAGTAGGCTGCTGACAGAACACCTGCTCGTCGAGATGGCCATGCAAGAAAGCATTAGACACATCGAGCTGGTGGACCGGCCAGGCGCGAGAAACAGCGAGCTGGAGAACAACGCGAATCGTACCTGGTTTGACAACCGGGGCGAAGGTGTCGGTGAAGTCCACGCCGGCACGCTGGCGAAAGCCGCGCACCACCCAACACGCCTTGTAGCGCTCAAGGGAACCGTCGGGGCAAGTCTTTTGGCGGAAGACCCAGTTGCCAGTGATGACGTTGGCACGGGGAGGCCGCGGAATAAGCTGCCACGCACGGTTGCGCTGCAGGGAGCCAAACTCCTCACGCATCGCAGCTAGCCAATTTGGATCCCGAAGGGCTGCGCGAGCGGAGGTGGGTAGCGGAGACGATGCCGAGGTGGATGCAGCCCACGCGTACTCGTCCGACGGATAGTGCGTGCTGGGCAAAGTGTCCCGGTCCAAGTGGGAGTGACCACATCGGTGAGGGGTGCGGCCGCAGCGACGGGGGCCGCAACAGGGGCCGCAGCGGGGGCCACAGCAAGGGCCGCAACAGGGGTCGCGGTGGGGGCGACCTAGGAGGCCGCTACATCAGGGGCCACGGTGGGAACGGGGGCCGCCGGGGGGAGCCACGGCCGCAGGGCCCATGGGGGCCGTGGCGGGGGCGGCCGAGGGGGCAGCAGCAGTGGCCGCGACGACAGGGACCACGGCAGGGGCCGTAGCGGGGGCCGTAGTTCCAGGGGGCGCCGGCGCAGGGAGCGCGGGCAGGGCCGACTCCGGGGCGTGGCTTGGCGGTCCGCCAAAGGTGGGGGCAGGGGCGAACCGAGCTGCTGGAGACGCCGAAGGTGATGGTACCTACTGAAACGGGAACACCAGCTCATCAAAGTACACATGCCGCGAAGTGAAAACGCGGTGGGACACTGGATCATAGCACCAATAACCTGTGGTGTTGGGAGGATAACCAAGAAAAATGCAAGGAAGTGACCGGGGTGCGAGTTTGTGAGGAGCAGTGGACGCGGTGCTAGGGTAACAGAGACACCCAAAGATGCGAAGACCATCATAAGATGGAACTGCACCGAAGTGGAGCTGGTGAGGAGTGTAGTTCCAGCGGGAACGACAGGGGGCGAATGTTAATGAGGAGCTTGGCGGTCGCAAGCGCATCCGGCCAGAACCGAGGAGGCACATAAGAGTGGAAGAGCAACATGCGGACACAGTCATTAAGAGTGCGAAGGACGCGCTCGGCGTGACCGTTCTGCTCGGACGTGTGATAACCCACAAGTATATATAGGGGATCGCAATAGTTTTCGAGGATAGAGTATTCAACCCAAATTTATTGATTCGACACAAGGGGAGCCATAGAATATTCTCAAGTATTAGCAGCTGAGTTGTCAATTCAACCACACCTGGAAACTTAATATCTGCAGCAAAGTATTTAGTAGAAAAGTAATATGATAGTAGTGGTAACGGTAGCAAAAGGTAACAGTAGCAAATGTAATGTTTTTGGTGTTTTGTAGTGATGATAGCAATAGCAACAGAAAAGTAAATAAGAGAAGAACAATATATGGAAAGCTCGTAGGCAATGGATCAGTGATGGAGCATTATGCTGGATGCGGTTCATCATGTAACAGTCATAACCTAGGGTGACACAGAACTAGCTCCAGTTCATTGATATAATGCAGGCATGTATTCCGAATATAGTCATACGTGCTTATGGAAAAGAACTTGCATGACATCTTTTGTCCTATCCTCCCGTGGCAGCGGGGTCCTTACGAAACCTAAGGGATATTAAGGCCTCCTTTTAATACAGTGTCGGAACAAAGCATTAACACATAGTGAATATATGAACTCCTCAAACTACGGTCATCAACGGTAAGTATCCCGATTATTGTCACTTCGAGGTTAACAGATCATAACACATAATAGGTGATTATAGGCTTGCAAGATAGGATCTAGAACTCTCATATATTGATGAAAACATAATAGGTTCAGATCTGAAATCATGGCACTCGGGCCCTAGTGACAAGCATTAAGCATAGCAAAGTCATAGCAACATCAATCTCAGAACATAGTGGATACTAGGGATCAAACTATAACAAAAATAACTCGATTACATGATAGATCTCATCCAACCCATCACCGTTCAGCAAGCCTATGATGGAATTACTCACGCACGGCGGTGAGCATCATGAAATTGGTAATGGAGGATGGTTGATGATGACGATGGCGACAGATTCCCCTCTCCGGAGCCCCGAACGGACTCCAGATCAGCCCTCTCGAGAGGTTTTAGGGCTTGGCGGTGGCCCCCCTAGTCTTCATCTTTTGCAAGGATTTTTTATTATTTCCGAATAGATGTTCCATGAAGTTTCAGGTCATTCCGAGAACTTTTGTTTCTGCACATAAATAACACCATAGCAATTCTGCTGAAAACAACGTTAGTCCGGGTTAGTTCCATTCAAATCATGCAAGTTAGATTCCAAAACAAGGGCAAAAGTGTTTGGAAAAGTAGATACGTCAGGGACATATCAACTCCCCCAAGCTTAAACCTTTGCTTGTCCTCAAGCAATTCAGTTGACAAACTGAAAGTGATAAAGAAAAACTGTTACAAACTATGTTCGCTCTTGTTGTTGTAAATATATAAAGCCAGCATTCAAGTTTTCAGCAAAGATTATGACTAACCACATTCACAATAACGCTTAGGTCTCAAGTTTACTCATATCAATGGCATAATCAACTAGAAAGCAATAATAATAAATCTCGGATGACAACACTTTCTCAAAACATTCATAATATGATATAACAAGATGGTATCTCGCTAGCCCTTTCTGAGACTGCAAAACATAAATGCAGAGCACCTTTAAAGCTCCAGGACTGACTAGACATTGTAATTCATGGTAAAAGAGATCCAGTCAAGTCATACTCAATGTAAACTAACAATAATGAATGCAAATGACAGTGGTGCTCTCCAACTGCTGCTTTTTAATAAGAAGATGATGACTCAACATGAAAGTAGATAGATAGGACCTTCGTAGAGGGAAGCAGGGATTTGTAGAGGTGCCAGAGCTCGGTTTTGAAATAGAGATGAATAATATTTTGAGCGGTATACTTTCATTGTCAACCTAACAACCAAGAGATGGCAATATCTTCCATGCTACACAGATTATAGGCGGTTCCCAAACAGAATGGTAAAGTTTATACCCCCCCCCCTCCACCAACAAGCATCAATCCATGGCTTTCTCGAAACAGCGAGTGACTCCAACTAACAAGAGGCCCAGGGAGTGTTTTGTTTGCAATTATTTTGATTTGATTTGCATAAAGCATGGGACTAGGCATTCCAGTTACCAGCCACTTTCTCGTGAGTGAGGAGCGGAGTCCACTCCTCTTGAGAATAACCCGCCTAACATGGAAGATACGGACATCCCTAATTGATACATGAGCTATTCGAGCATACAAAACGGGATATTTATTTGAAGGTTTAGAGTTTGGCACATACAAATTTACTTGGAACGGCAGGTAGATACCGTAAATAGGTAGGTATGGTGGACTCATATGGCATAACTTTGGGGTTTATGGAGCTGGATGCACAAGAAGTATTCCCGCTTAGTACAGGTGAAAAAGGCTAGAAAAAGACTGGGAAGTGACCAGCTAGAGAGCAACAGCAGTCATGAACATGCATTAAAATTAATCAACACCGAATGCAAGCATGAGTAGGATATAATCCACCATGAACATAAATATCGTGAAGGCTATATTGATTTTGTTTCAAATACATGTGTGAACATGCGCCAAGTCAAGTCACTTAAATCATTCAGAGGAGGATACCACCCTATCATACCACATCACAACCATTTTAATAGCATGTTGGCACGCAAGGTAAACCATTATAAGCTCCTAGCTAATCAAGCATGGCACAAGAAACTATGATCTCTAGTTGTCATTGCAAACATGTTTATTCATAATGGGCTGAATCAGGATCGATGAACTAATCATATTTACAAAAACAAGAGAGGTCAAGTTCATACCAGCTTTTTTCATCTCATTCAGTCCATCATATGTTGTCATAATTGCCTTTCACTTGCACGATCGAATAGTGTGAATAATAATAATAGTGCACGTGCATTGGATTAAGATGGAATATGCAAGCATTCAATAAACAGGAGAAGACAAGGCAATATGGGCTCTTTTGTCAGATCAACAATAATGCATATAAGAGCTACTTCAAAAATTTAATTATGGTCTTCTCCTATTGACCCCCAAAGGAAAGAAAAGAAATAAAACTATTTACACGGGAAAGCTCCCAACAAGCAAAAGAAGAACAGGAAATCTTGTTGGGTTTTCTTTTTAATTACTACTACAAGCATGGAAAGTAAACTAATTAAAAGCTACAACTAATTTTTTTTGGTTTTTCTTAAGGTTTAACAAACACACAAGAAGAAAGTATAAAAGGGAAATAAACTAGCATAGATATTACAGTGAAAAAGTATGAGCACCGACATCCACCAATGAGTGTGTGAACATGAATATAATGTCGCTGAGGAATGCGTACTTCCCCAAGCTTAGGCTTTTGGCCTAAGTTGTTCTATGGCCACGGTTGGCCTGGCGGATATCCATAATAATAGTTGGGGTCGTACTGCGATGAAGAAGACTCTGATTGCCACTGGTTGGCAATCATCTCCAGATCCCAATGGTGATTAAACTGTCGTGGAGGATCAACTTGTGGTTCCGACTCTGGCTCTGTGGCTGATGTAGGGTTCCGGTAGGCGTGAATAGCCTCTAACGGAACAAGGTACTGGCCTGAAGATAAATCAAACAAGGAAGGAGCAGGCAGGGTAATAGTCTCAAGATGATGTTTATGAAAGAACAATTTGTATTTAAGCTCCCCTTCCCTATTCTTAACAATAAAATCATGTGCCACCATACTCTTATAATCTAAATAAACACGAGGCAGCAATTTTTCTTCCTTCTCATAATGCCTAATAGGTATGTTAAATGTGCAGTTAGGCGTGAAGCATAGATGCCTCCAAAGATGGGCCCCTTTGTACAGTTCAGACTTAACCGTTAAGCAATAATACCGCCCATACTAACAGAGTTATCACTGAATAAACCGTGGAACAAAATAATAATATCAGGAACACTAAGGTTTCCATAGTTTCCATGACCAATTAAGCAACGACTAGCAAATATTGCAAAATAGCGTAAAACAGGAAAATGTATGCTAGTGATTCGTGCATCGGAAACCTTCCTCATTTCCCCTACAGTGATGGTATCAGTAAACCCATCCACATCCCCGCGATGTGGTTCCTCTGTCATGCCGTCGAAAGGGATCAAGCAAACCCGACAAAAATCATAAAGTGACATCTTCGTAACCACATCATATAAATGAAACTCTACTGAAGGAGGTGATTCCCTAGGATAATAGTAGAAGTTTTGCACAAAAGTATTGGTGAGTAAGAGATACTGTTCGCGTTGGTCGTGGAGGAAGTCGGTGAGGCCTATATTCCTAGCCAATTCATAAAAATCCTCATAAATCCCGGTTGCTCTCAAGAATTTATCAGAGGGCCATTCACACGGCCTAACCTCTGCGGTGCGAGGCAAATTATATTTGGGCTTCTGTGCCTCTTCATTTTGCTTTTCCCTTGAGCTTCGGCTCGATGAGCCCCTCAAAAATGTCTTTATCATTTTCTGAAAAATTCTGAAATTTTTAGTAACTTCAAAATAAAAGTAAACCAAACTCAATAATATTGATAGCAACTACTCCTACAAGTGCCTAGGGCCTATATCATGCATCAAAACTACTTTTGTCGATATAAATTTAACATGCAAGCTCAAGAACAGGGTCGCCTAAGTAGCAAAAATTTGCAATGAATAAAGCACTAGAACAGAAACTAATTGGACCAATGGAAGAGTCAAATACCAAGGAACAATCTCCCTAAGTAGTTTTGTTAGAGGTGCTTTGAGCAAGGAGATCGAAAATGGCAGCAAAATGAGCTTGGACTCGGGTATGAACTTGATATTCGTGTTTGGGGGAGGAAGAAGGAGTGTGTGGGTGAAAGGATAAGTGGAGGAGGGCCACCGTGGGCCCATGAGGCAGGGGGCGCGCCCAGGGGGGTAGGGCGCGCCCTCCACCCTCGTGGGTAGGTGGGTGACCCCCCTGCTGTGTTCTCAGTGCTAAATATTCTCAAATATTATAGAAAAAATCATATTTAAATTTCAGGTCATTTGGAGAACTTTTATTTTCACGGTATTTTTATATTGCACGGATAATCAGATAACAGACAGAAAAATACTATTTTTTTATTTAAAATAAATAATAGAAAGTAAAAGTGGGGTACAGAAGGTTGTGCCTTCTACTTTCATCCATCTCATGATCATCAAAAGGAATCCACTAACAAGGTTGATCAAGTCTTGTTAACGAACTCATTCCGAATAACATGGAACCGGAGAAATTTCGAATAACACTATGTTACCTCAACGGGGATATGCACATCCCTAATAATAAGAATATCATATTTCTTCTTGACAGTAGGAAGAGGAAATTCAAAACTTCCAAATATAATCGATGGACATTTTCCAATAGAGTTGATACTATGAACTTGAGGTTGTTTCCTCGGAAAGTGTACCATATGCTCATTACCATTAACATGAAAAGTGACATTGCCTTTAGTGCAATCAATAACAATTACTGCAGTGTTCAAGAAAGGTCTTCCAAGAATAATAGACATACTATCGTCCTCGGGAATATCAAGAATAACAAAGTCCATTAAAATAGTAACGTTTGCAACTACAACAGGCACATCCTCACAAATACCGACATGTATAGCAGTTGATTTATCAGCCATTTGCAAAGATATTTCAGTAGGTGTCAACTTATTCAAATCAAGTCTACGATATAAAGAGAGAGGCATAACACTAACACCGGCTCCAAGATCACATAAAGCAGTTTTAACATAGTTTCTTTTAATAGAGCATGGTATAGTGGGTACTCCTGGATCTCCAAGTTTCTTTGGTATTCCACCCTCAAAAGTATAATTAGCAAGCATGGTGGATATTTCAGCTTCCGATATCTTTCTTTTATTAGTAACAATATCTTTCATATACTTAGCATAAGGATTCATTTTGAGCATATCTGTTAATCGCATATGCAAAAAGATAGGTCTAATCATTTCAGCAAAGCGCTCAAAATCCTCATCATCCTTTTTCTTGGATGGTTTGGGAGGAAAAGGCATGGGTTTCTGAACCCATGGTTCTCTTTCTTTACCATGTTTCCTAGCAACAAAGTCTTTCTTATCATAACGTTGATTCTTTGATTGTGGGTTAATCAAGATCAACAGCAGGTTCAATTTCTATATCATTATCATTACTAGGTTGAGCATCATCATGAACATTATTATTAGCATTATCGCTAGTTTCAGGTTCATTACCAGATTGTGTTTCAGCATCAGAAATAGAAATATCATTTGGATTCTCAAGTGTTTCAGTGATAGGTTTACTAGAAGCATGCAAAGTCCTATCATTTTTAATTTTCTTCCTATTAGAAGGACTAGGTGCATCTACATTATTTATCTGATAATCTTGCTCAATTCTCTTAGGATGGCCTTCAGGATACAAGGGTTCTTGAGTCATTCTACCACCTCTAGTCATAACTCTAACATCATTATCATTATTCTTACTATTCAATTCATTGAGCAAATTATTTTGTGATTTAAGTACTTGTTCTACTTGAGTGGTAACCATAGAAGCGTGTTTACTAATAAGTTTAAGTTCACCTTTGACATTAGCCATATAATCACCCAAGTGCTCAAGGATATTTGAATTGTATTTCAATTGTCTACCAAAATAAGCATTGAAGTCTTCTTGCTTAACCATAAATTTATCAAACTCATCTAAGCATTGTCTAGCAGACTTATAAGGCGGGATATTACCTTCATCAAATCTATAGAGAGAATTTACCTTTACTACCTGTGTCGGGTTATCAAGACCACGAGTTTCTTCAATAGGTGATGGATCAAGATCATATGTTTCTTCAACAGGCGGTAAATTAAGACCATGTATTTCTTCAATAGGAGGCAAATTCTTAACATCTTCAGCTTTAATACCCTTTTCTTTCATAGATTTCTTTGCCTCTTGCATATCTTCAGGACTGAGAAATAGATTACTTCTCTTCTTCGGAGTTGATTTAGGAATAGGCTCAGGAACTGGCTCAGGAGCTGGTTCAGGAAGTGTCCAATTATTTTCATTTGCCAACATATTAGTCAATAGAATTTCAGCTTCATCCGGCGTTCTTTCCCTGAAAACAGAACCAGCACAACTATCCAGGTAATCTCTGGAAGCATTGGTTAGTCCATTAAAGCAGCATTAAGTAAGTTGAGAAGCCTCCCCCAAGCTTGTGGGAGACTCTCTTCTCCAATTTTCACAAAATTATATGTATCCCTTAAAGCAGCTTGTTTCTTATGAGCAGGGAAATATTTAGCAGAGAAGTAAATAAATCATATCCTGGGGACTACGCACACAACCAGGATCAAGAGAATTAAACCATATCTTAGCATCACCCTTTAATGAGAACGGAAATATGTTAAGGATATAAAAGTAGCGAGTTCTCTCATCTTTAGTGAACAAGGTAGCTATATCATTTAATTTAGTAAGATGTGCCACAACAGTTTCAGATTCATAGCCATGAAAAGGATCAGATTCAACCAAAGTAATTATACCAGGATCAACAGAGAATTCATAATCCTTATCGGTAACACAGATAGGTGAAGTAGCAAAAGCAGGGTCAGGTTTCATCCTAGCATTTAGAGATTGCTTATTCCATTTAGCTAATAACCTCTTAAGTTTGTATCTATCTTTGCAAGCTAAAATAGCTAAAGAAGCTTCTTTATAAAAAACATAACCCTTAGGAATAACAGGTGAATCTTCATCATCACTTTCATCAGTATTATCAGATTCAATATTTTCATTCTCTCTAGCCCTAGCAAGTTGTTCATCAAGAAATTCACCAAGTGGCACAGTAGTATCAAGCACAGAAGTAGTTTTATCATAAGTATCATGCATAGCAGAAGTGGCATCATCAATAACATGCGACATATCAGAACGAATAGCAGAAGCAGGTTTAGGTGTCGCAAGCTTACTCAAACAGAAGGTGAATCAAGTGCAGAGCTAGATGGCAGTTCCTTACATCCCCTCGTAGTTGAGGGATAAATCTTAGTTTTTGGATCTCCCAAGTTCTTCATAATGATAAGAAGATATAAATCCCAAGTGACTCAAAGAATAGAGCTATGCTCCCCGGCAACGGCACCAGAAATTGGTCTTGATAACCCACAAGTATAGGGGATCGCAATAGTTTTCGAGGGTAGAGTATTCAACCCAAATTTATTGATTCTACACAAGAGGAGCCAAAGAATATTCTCAAGTATTAGCAGCTGAGTTGTCAATTCAACCACACCTGGAAACTTAATATCTGCAGCAAAGTATTTAGTAGCAAAGTAATATGATAGTAGTGGTAACGGTAGCAAAAGGTAACAGTAGCAAAAGTAATGTTTTTGGTGTTTTGTAGTGATGATAGCAATAGCAACAGAAAACTAAATAAGAGAAGAACAATATATGGAAAGCTCGTAGGCAATGGATCAGTGATGGAGAATTATGCCGGATGCGGTTCATCATGTAACAGTCATAACCTAGGGTGACACAGAACTAGCTCCAGTTCATTGATATAATGTAGGCATGTATTCCGAATATAGTCATGCGTGCTTATGGAAAAGAACTTGCATGACATCTTTTGTCCTACCCTCCCGTGGCAGCGGGGTCCTTACGGAACCTAAGGGATATTAAGGCCTCCTTTTAATAGAGTGTCGGAACAAAGCATTAACACATAGTGAATACATGAACTCCTCAAACTACGGTCATCAACGGTAAGTATCCCGATTATTGTCACTTCGAGGTTAACGGATAATAACACATAATAGGTGACTATAGGCTTGCAAGATAGGATCTAGAACTCTCATATATTGATGAAAACATAATAGGTTCAGATCTGAAATCATGGCACTCGGGCCCTAGTGACAAGCATTAAGGATAGCAAAGTCATAGCAACATCAATCTCAGAACATAGTGGATACTAGGGATCAAACCCTAACAAAACTAGCTCGATTACATGATAGATCTCATCCAACCCATCACCGTCCAGCAAGCCTACGATGGAATTACTCATGCAGGGCGGTGAGCATCATGAAATTGGTGATGGAGGATGGTTGATGATGACAATGGCGACGGATTCCCCTCTCCGGAGCCCCGAACGGACTCCAGATCAGCCCTCTCGATAGGTTTTAGGGTTTGGCGGCGGCTCCGTATTGTAAAACGCGATGAATTCTTCTCTCTGATTTTTTTCTCTCCGAAACAAAATATATAGAGTTGGAGTTGAGGTCAGAGGAGCTCCAGAGGGTCCACGAGGTAGGGGGCGCGCCCCCCACCCTCGTGGAATGGTGGTGGGCCCCCTGGTCTTCATCTTTTGCAAGGATTTTTTAGTATTTCCGAATAGATGTTCCGTGAAGTTTTGTTTCTGCAGATAAATAACACCATAGCAATTCTGCTGAAAACAGCGTCAGTCCGTGTTAGTTCCATTCAAATCATGCAAGTTAGAGTCCAAAACAAGGGCAAAAGTATTTGGAAAAGTAGATACATCGGAGACGTATCAACATGTAGGGGCATGTGAGGAGAAAGATGGTGTCGTGGGACGCAAGTAAATAGCGGACGGCGACATTGTCAAACTCCTTGCCGTTGTCAGTTTGCAAGGCGAGGATGGGACGACGAACTGTGTGGTGACATATGAATAAAAGGTTGTGAGTGTGGCAAGAGCGTCGGACTTGCGACGGAGAGGGAATGTCCACACATAATGAGAAAAAATCATCCAATATCACCAGATATTATAAATAGATCGTGTTGCTAGCAACCGGGGACGTCCAAACATCACTATGAAATAGCTGAAATGGAAAGGTGGAAATGTTTGTAGACTCGCTAAAGGGAAGACGAACGTGCTTGCCAAGACGGCAAGCCTCACAAGTATGATCGTCGACTTTATTACATGAGAAAGAAAAACTCTGAAGAATCTGATGCAAGACGGGCATGCCAAAGATCGACACTAGCGGCGAAGGCGACGGGACGACGGGTGGTGGTGGCGCCGGAGGGGTGCACTGGGTAAAGCTCGTCCGGGCTGTCACATCGGTGGAGTACCATCCGTGTATGGGCATCCTTCACAGAAAAACCGATGTCGTCAAATTCAATGGTGATAGGGTTCTCACGAGCAAGGCGACGAACAGAAACAAGATTAGTAACTAAGTCAGGAGACACAACAACATTAGACATATGGACAGGAGTAGAAGTAGACGGAAAAGACATATGACCGACATGTGTAATGGGTAGGGGGAACCGTTAGCAACGGTGATACGGGTGGGAGTATGAACGGGAGTGGCAGCCGTGAGGTTACCGGGATGAGCAGTCATGTGAGCGGTGGCGCCCGAGTCCATGTACCAGTCACCACCGCCAATATAAGAGCTCGGTGATGGGGCGGAGTGCAGGGAGGCGAGCAGGGCCGGGTCCCACGGAGACGGTACCTGAGGAGGGTAAAACCCTCCGTAGGCCGGCGCGGGAGCTGCACCGAAAGCCGACGCGGCGGTGGCGCCGTAGGCGGGCGTGGCCCCGT
>NC_041392.1:693617819-693633646 GCF_002162155.2 Triticum dicoccoides | reverse complement strand
GGAACCGGCATCGAGTACGCGTTGACGACGCCGGTGCACGGGTTGGTGCCGTACGTCCATGGGGGAGTCACCTGCTGCTGCTACTGACGAGCCCCCCCCCCTGTCGCCTGTTGCTACTTGCGGCCGCCCCCGCGGCGGTTGCTGCGACGTCCGCCGCCCAGCTGCTATGGGGGCAGCGGGAGGGGAAAATACCCCGAAGGCGCGGGGGGCGGCGGCTGCTGGCGCGGCGCGGGTGGGGCGGCCGGTGGAGGGGCACCACGGGAGGTGCCGGCGAAGAGGGCATGATGCTGCACACGCTTCTTGACCCTCTTCATCCGGCGCTCTTCCAACCGCAAGTACGCCACAAACTTGGGGAAGGAGGGCTCCGGCATCAAGGTGAGGTTGGAGGCGGCGTTGCCGAAGTCCTCGTTGAGGCCGACGGTGAGCGTGCTGAGGAGGAGGTCGTCATCCACCTTGGCTCCAATGTCACGGAGCTCATCCGCCAACGTCTTCAGACGGCGGCAGTAGTCATCAATGGACTGTTCATCCTGGTGACAGTCAAAAAATTCCTGCTACAAAAAAACGCGGCGCTGAAGCTAGTTGTCGGTGAAGAGGCCGTTCAGCTTGACCCACATGGCACAGGCGTCGTCGCCGGCGCTCACGGCCGTGTGGAACAAGTCCTTGGAGATGATGATGAAGAACCACTAGATGATCGTGGCGTCGATCGCGGTCCACTCGGCGTCGTCCACCATGGCGCGGGAGTCCACGGTGCCATCCACATGATCCACGAGGTTGTTCTTGCGGAAGAGCAGCAAGAAGTACGTTTTCCACGCAAAGTACGTGGAGTTGGAGGCATCGAGGACCACGGGGACGAGGCGTCGAGGACCACGGGGACGCATGCATGAACGTTGATGTCGCGAATCTCAGCAGGGTCGACAGTGAAGGGGTTGGAGTAGGTGGAGGTGTTGGACGACATGACTGCGAGGTCGTGGGGAGGGAGGCAGCGCGACTAGGGAGAAGTGGCGCGGCGGTGGAGGGCAGGTGGCGCAGCTTGGGGAGAAGCGGCGCGGCTGTGGAGGGCGGGCGGCGCGGCGGGAGGGCGGCGCGGGGTGGAGGGGAGGGCGCGCGGGGTGGAGGGGAGGGCGCGCGGGAGGATAAGGCGCGCGGGGAGGAGGTACGCCGCCGCCACCAAATCTATAGGATGTCGTACGCCCGCGCTGCCTGGACTGCTGACTGGTACGAACCGATCCAGATGTGGCAGTGGGTTTCGTGGTCCGTAACCTGGGCTACCCACGTCCCCCACACCTGGTGCTGCACACCGAGGTACGTCCTCTATGGCGCCGGCGGTGATGATAGGTCCGGGAACCGGCAGTAGGACCTGCCGCCATAACCTCAGGCTTGGGATGTCTGCATGTGGTAGCATGAATTAGTGCATCTAGTCAGCGGCGGGGACCTACGGCGGCAGGATCCGGCTATTTGGGTGGCGGGGTGGCGCCGGAGTGGATGTGGGGTGCTTCGGCGGCTGCGGTGGGAGGGGAAAAAATTTAGCCCAGCGGTGGACGACCGGAGGAGCAAAACCGGAATTTCACTCCTCTAACCCATTTTAGTGGATCGGTTTGATATACTCTTAGATTGTTAAACTAAAACTACGTCTGGTAACTTCGGTACATCCGTGAATATTGGAATGTTGCATAGAATAGAAGGGCGCATGAAAAAAATATTTCTAGAATCTAAATCCATTACAATAATTTGGAACCTACCATGTTCTTACTTCAAATATGGACGGACTATTTGGGCTAAGTACGAAAGACAACTAAATAGTGGCAGCTAGATGTGTATTAATAATTTATTTCATGGATCATCTATTATGCAAGCTCATTTTCAATTTTTTGCTTGCAAATTCCCTACACGAAGGTTGGTTTGTTTGCTTGTACATCTAGCTCGTTTAGCCATGTTAGTACTTCCATATTCGTGCCCTCCATTCCTATATATATGGAAGAAATGACATGCAAGTAAATTGTCAAGGGTACTGCAAGTCAAAGCCAATTATTGTTTTCCATGGTCCATATAAATAAGTTGTTGCGTGGGTTCTAACACGATCTATTAGTATATGGTAGCAGTAGAAGTTGAACGGGAAAATCTGTGTAATCAACCCACCGAAAGAAAGTGTGGGCGCGTGTATATGAGCGCTTATGTCTGTACTGATGCTCAAAAAAAAAAGTGTGGGAGGTTAACCTTGATTTAGGGCATTTCTAACCAATCCCTAAAGTAGCAGAGGATCCGGTTGAGTAAATCCTTGGTGGAGTATTTTTTTTATTCCACTAAATTTTCGCCGATTTCTTATCTATATAAAAGTAAAAAAAATATCATTTGCTTTTCATTTTCCACCACCTGAACACATTTCTTTGCTTCTTTATTTCATTCAATGACATTTGATACATTGGAGTACATAATTCATCAATTCTTTGCTACGAGAGCAAAACCAAAGAAAACAAGAACCACAATTAGACACTTTAAAAGATATCCAACTTCTATAACTTCTCCCACTAATTGGATTAATATCTTCTCTATGTCTTCATTGTTTATTCTCTCTATTGGCTTCTCGAGCTTGCGCCTTCTTTCTTTTTCGATTCCGACAAATTCGACGTTGATTTGCATCTAGTCTCATCTGTAGTCTCTATTACAGCAACAAGTGCACGAACATCTCTCATATTTCGTGCTATAAATAGATCGGTGTAATCTTATTCCCAATTCCAAAAACATGCATCCATCCTATACACAATATTGAGAAAACAATGAGCTACCAAAATTGCGCCGAAGCCAGTGAACAACTTAATCAAAGAAACACATACCCCATCTTTTTTGCACTTGAGGAAGACCCATCCAGGATGTTCTGGCATGGCATAAACTCGGTGCATCACCTGCCACGGGTACACGTCGCACTTTATGACAGGCAACGGGGAGCTGACGAGCTGTTGGGCCAACGCCAAGCCTGGGTGACAGCCTGGCGTGTCTTTGCCTACGAACTGCTGACAGGAGAGATCCAAGCGGCTAAACGTGAAGTCAATACCTGCATGTGGTGCGGAGGCGTTGTCGGGGCTGTGCAGTCCGGTACCCGGCCAATCCATGTCAAGGCGCAGTCGCCAGTGGCCGGATGCGCCAAATCCAATGAGGGCGGTGGCGGCCGCCGCAGATCTGCCGGTTGTGCGCCGGCGACGGGGCAAGAGTGGCACAAATCACTAGTAGAAAAAGGGTCAAATGTGATACACATTAGTCCCGGTTTGTGCTGGTTCCAACGGCTAGGCGGGAGGAGATCTTTAGTACCGGTTCGTGGCGAACCTTTAGCACCGGTTCGTGCCACGAACCGGTACTAATGAGAGTGGTGGCAGGATGTTGTCAGAGTGGGGCCCCTCCAGCACCTTTAGTACCGGTTCGTGCCATGAACCGGTACTAAAGGTCGTCCTATATAAACGCTTCGTCCACCAGCACTCTGTTCTTCCCCCTTTCTCCTCTCCCTCTCCTCTGTTCTTCCGTTCTTCCTCTCAGAGTTCATCACAAAATTTTCCCCATATTTGTCAAGATTTGCAGGCCCCCATCCATTCAAATGATCACAAAGATTAGCAACTTTGTCCTTTCATCTCTCATTGCTAGATTAGCTCTTGCATTGGTTTATATATTGATTAATTGTGGGTTTTTAGTAATTTGGGAGGAATTATATGTGGTAGTATTTGATTTATATGCAAATTAAGGTCAAAATAACACTTAGTTTGCATATGTAGGTGTGGTTTACTTAGTGCCTTCTAAATCTCCGTCGTAACCACCGTCGGTCGCTCGCACCGTCCCGTTGCCGGCACCACCTTGTGGTGAGCCTCTTGTTCATGAAATTTTATATAAAAAATTGATGTTTGTGTGATTTGGATATATAGTTACTCGTATAATTATCTTACCCGTACGTTGTTTGTTATACATAGTGCCATGGTTTTGACATCCGTCCCCGCCGGCCCTCGTCCTTGTTATGATTCGAGTGTGGTATATTCTCTTTTAAAACTATTTGTTGCATTTCGTGTTTATGACAAATTATGCCCATCAAGCTGACATAGATATTTGTATGTAGGAGGTAGTTGAACCGGAAATTCCAACCGACCCTATTGTCGAGAGGTTAAATTTAGTTGAAAGAGAAAACGAGGATTTGAAAGAAAAATTGAAAAGAATTGAGGGGGAGAAGATGGAATTAGAGTTGCATGTTACCGATGTCGTCGATGATCACAAGATTAAGATGGAGAAAATGCGCTTGAAGATTAGAAAGATTAGAAAATATGCCATTCATAGTGAGGCTTGGTATCATTATGCTGTTGGATCAATTGTTACCTTAGTTGCGATCTTGATCACATTTGTTGTTGCATTTAAATTCTTTAGCTAGAGAGTTATTTGTTTGTTGCATTTAAGTGTTGTATGAACTCTATGTATTGTATTAATTTGGTGTTTTCAGTGATGTGTATTGAAGATGAGCCGGCAATGGATGTATGATGACCGATGCTCTCTCGAGTTCATTAATGGCGTGCATACTTTTCTGCTTGTGGATGAGGCAAACAAGCGGGCGGATGGTTTTATGCCTTGTCCATGTGCTGGCTTTAAGAATGGTCACAATTACTCTACGTCAAAAACCATTCACGTCCACCTGTTTGAGTCCGGTTTCATGCCCCACTATAATGTTTGGACCAAGCAAGGAGAAACAGGGCTTATGATGGAAGACAATGAAGAAGAAGAGGACGACGACAGCTATCCTGGCCATGGGTTCCCTGAATACGATGATACAACAATGAGGGAAGAAGCTGAGCCGGTAATGCGGGAAGAAGCTGAGCCGGCAATGCGGGAAGAAGCTGAAGAAGAGGCATCGGATGAGCCCATTGATGATCTAGGTCGGGCCATTGCCGATGCAAAGAGAAACTGCGCAAGTGATTTGGAGAAGAAGAAGTTGCAGCGCATGTTAGAGGATCACAAAAAATTGTTGTACCCGAATTGCGTAGGTGAAAAGAAAAAGCTGGGCATCACACTGGAATTGCTGCAATGGATGGCGGAGAATGGTGTATCTGACAAGGGATTTGGAAAGTTGCTGGTAATGATAAAGAATATGCTTCCAAAGGACAACGAATTGCCCGAGAGTACGTACGAAGCAAAGAAGGCTGTCTGCCCTCTAGGGTTAGAGGTGCAAAAGATACATGCATGCCCTAATTATTGCATCCTCTACCGCGGTGAGTACGAGGATTTGAATGTGTGCCCGGTATGCGGCGCATTGCGCTATAAGATCAGCCGCGATGACCCTGGTGATGTTGAGGGCGAGCGCCCCAGGAAGAAGATTCCTGCCAAGGTGACGTGGTATGCTCCTATAATACCACGGTTGAAACGTTTGTTCCAAAACAAAGAGCATGCCAAGGCGATGCGATGGCACAGAGAAGACCGTAAGAAAGACGAAAAGTTAGAGTACCCGCTGACGGGTCGCAGTGGAGAAAAATCGAAAGAAAGTACGGGAAGGAGTTTGCAGATGACGCCAGGAACGTATGGTTTGGTCTAAGCACAGATGGCATTAATCCTTTTGGGGAGCAGAGCAGCAACCATAGCACCTGGCCTGTGACTCTATGTTTGTATAACCTTCCTCCTTGGTTGTCGATGAAGCGGAAGTTCATTATGATGCCAGTGCTCATCCAAGGCCCTAAGCAACCCGGCAACGACATTGATGTGTACCTAAGGCCATTAGTTGAAGAACTCTTACAACTATGGAATGGAATAGGTGTACGTGCATGGGATGAGCACATGGGGGAAGAATTTGACCTAAAGGCGTTGCTGTTCGTGACCATCAATGATTGGCCTGCTCTTAGTAACCTTTCAGGACAGACAAACAAGGGATACCGCGCATGCACGCACTGTTTGGACGATACCGACAGTATATATTTGGCTAATTGTAAGAAGAATGTGTACCTGGGACATCATCGATTTCTTCCGATCGATGAAGCCTCGCCACCGTACTGGTGCTAATGTACATGATATGGTCAAGGATTTGAAGGTGGTCTTTGGAAAGGGTCCTGGTGGACAACCTGTTCCGAATGACGCTGACGGGCACGCACTCATATGGAAGAAGAAATCTATATTTTGGGGCATGCCCTATTGGAAAGACCTAGAGGTCCGCTCCGCAATCGACGTGATGCACGTGACGAAGAATCTTTGTGTGACCCTGCTTGGATTCTTGGGCGTGTATGGGAAGACAAAAGATTCACCTGAGGCACAGGAGGACCAGCAACGTATGCACGGAAAAGACGGCATACATCAGGGTCATGCAAGCTACGCTCTTACCAAAGAAGAGAAGGAAATCTTCTTTGAATGCCTGCTCAGTATTAAGGTACCGTCTGGCTTCTCGTCGAATATAAAGGGAATAATAAACATGGCAGAGAAAAAGTTGCAGAACCTAAAGTCTCATGACTGCCACGTGATTATGACGCAACTGCTTCTGGTTACATTGAGGGGGCTTCTACCAGAAAATGTTCGTTTAGCCATTGTGAAGCTATGTGCATTCCTCAATGCATTCTCTCAGAAGGTAATCGATCCAGAAATCATACCAAGGTTAGAGAATGGTTTGGTGCAATGTCTTGTCAGTTTCGAGGTGGTGTTCCCACCATCCTTCTTCAACATCATGACGCACGTCCTAGTTCACCTATGCCAAGAGATTAACATTTTGGGTCCTGTATTTCTACACAATATGTTCTCTTTGAGAGGTTCATGGGAGTCTTAAAGAAATATGTTCATAACCGTGCTAGGCCAGAAGGAAGCATCTCCAAGGGCCATGAAAATAAGGAGGTCATTGAGTTTTGTATTGACTTTGTTCCTAACCTTAAGCCGATTGGTGTTCCTGAATCACGGCATAAGGGCGGACTGGATGGAAAAGGCACGCTAGGAGGGGATCAAATAATATGTATGGACGGACATTCTCTCACTGAAGCACACTACACAGTTCTACAGAATTCCGCCTTGGTGGCTCCGTATATGGAAGAACACAAGAATTTGCTACGCTCCAAACACCCGGAGCGGTCTGATGACTAGATTACACGTGAACAAACTAGGACTTTCGCCAGCTGGTTGTAGACACGTACCATGCATGACGCCTCTATTGAAGATGACATGTACTTGTTGTCTCAGTTACCATCTTCGAATATAATGACTTTTAAAGGGTACGACATAAATGGAAATACATTTTACACGATCGCCCAAGATAAGAAGAGCACCAACCAAAACAGTGGTGTCCGCTTTGATGCAGAAACCAAGACGGGAAAGGAAACATATTATGGTTATATACAGGACATATGGGAACGTGACTATAGACGTGGTTTGAAGGTCCCTTTGTTTCGGTGCAAATGGGTCAATATGACATGAGGCGGGGTAACGGAAGACCCGCAGTACGGAATGGCGACAGTGGATCTCAACAATCTTGCGTATGCAGACGAACCATTCGTCCTAGCCAATGATGTGGCACAGGTTTTCTATGTGAAGGACATGTCTACCAAGCCGAGAAAAAGAAAAGATAAGGAAGCGAATGCATCATACGATAAGCCAAAGCGGCACATAGTTCTTTCTGGGAAGAGAAACATCATGGGAGTGGATGACAAGACAGACATGTCAGGAGATTATGAAAAGTTTGATGAAATTGCTCAGTTCATAGTGAATATTGACCCGAGCATCCCGTTAAATGATGAAGATTTTCTATGGTTACGGCGCAAAGGGACACACGTGAAGAAAAAGTTTCACACCCAAAGATCTGGGATGTGATCAGCTTCACTATATATCATCACTTTCTTCTGTGTTTCACACCCAGGAGGGAATCTCTGTAATAGTTAGGGATAGTTATGTGTTTTAGCATTTGAAACGCGAAGAAATTTTATGTGCAAACAAATACTTTCATGCATTTACTGATTTTTTTCAGCTAAATTGAAAAACACTTCAAATGAACTCCGAAATGGTTGAAAGTTGGCATGGTATCATAATTTCACCCACATAGCATGTGCAAAAAAGTAGAGAGGGTTACGGCAAAAACTGGATGCACTTCGTGTACAAAATGTACAATCTCTTTCGAACTATCAGGGTTTCGGACGAAAACTCATCTGTTACAAAGGCATTTCATTTTTTAAATAATCTAAGCATTACCAAATTGAAAATAATGATAAAAACACACTAATATTAAACATAATAAAAAAATCACTAAAAAATGTATTTTTAAAGTTAAGTTATTCACAAACTAGTGATTCACACAAATTTCAAATAATTCAAAATTTAAACTATTCAAATTTGAAAACTACCGGCACTAACAGAAAGTTTCTAATTTTTTGTACCTAAAGCAAAAATATTCACAAAGAAACTCTAAATATAGAAAAAACAACTAAAAATAAATAAAACTAAATAAATAAAGCAGAAAAGAAAAAACTAAATGAAAAAAAGCCCACCTACTGGGCCACAGCGGCCTGCATACGACTAGAAACCCAAATTCTAATTGGGCCAGGATGCAAGCCCGCTAGCCCAATAGGCCCATCAGGGCATAGCAGCAGACGTAGGACTGGAAGGCCTGCTTGTGAGAGGAGCTTGAGAGGGCTACCGCACTGGGGCTTATAAACCAGTGCGGGCGCCCCTCGGCTAGCGAGCTGGGACTAAACTTGCCGCACCGCACCTGCGCCAGCACACCACCTTTAGTACCAGTTGGTGGCTGGAACCGGTATTAAAGAGTGGGTCTTTAATACCGGTTCCTGCCACCATCCGATACTAAAGGTGTGCTCTTCCCGCCGCTTGGCCTGGCCAAAACAGGCCTTTAGTATCGGGTGGTGGCACCAACCGGTACTAAAGGTGTCCCCTATATAACAAACACTTCGAAAAATTTCAGTTTCTCATCTCCCACTTCTCTCTGCCGCCGCTCTGTCCCGCATCATCGCCGCCCCTGTCGCACCGTCCCCGTCGACACCACGACGCCCCCGTCCTCGTCGCGTCGTCCCCGTCGACTCCGCACCGCCCCCGTCGTCGGCCCGTCCCCGTGGCCGCACCGGCCCGTCGTCGTCCCCTCGACTCGCCGTCGCCTTGGATCGACCTCGCCTCGCCGTCGCAGTCACCTCGCCGTCGCCGTCGCCTCGACCTCGCCTGCGCGCGCTGTGAGCCCCTCCCCCGGCCCCTCTCCTCCCTCCAATCGGTCAAAGCCACCGCGCCGCCGGCGCCGGCCGTAGCTGCCGCACACACACACGCGCGCGCGCACACACACACACACACTACACGCGCACACACACGCACAATTTTTCTGTTTTTTAGTTTTTAGTTTTTTCTGTTTTTCTGTTTTTCATACAAAGTTTTAGATGAATTAATTAAATAGATTAGATTAATGTCAAATATTATATAGAAATGTTAGTTATAATATATATAATGTCAAAGGTTTTTCCTGTTTTTTATACAAATGTTATAGAAATGTTAGTTATACAGAAATGTTAGAAATTTTGGAAATGTTAGTTTTAGCTAGATGAATTAGATTGATTTCAAATTGTTAGACGATGATCGATGTTTTTTTAGTTTCTTATTTTTTAGTTATAAAATTCAGAATTTGCATATATGAAATCACAAGCCATCATTTAAAAAATGTTACTTTATTTTTGCGGCATATAGTATTTGTTGTCGACGATGCCCGGCCCGCATCCTCGCCGTCGACCCGTTCGCGACGACGTCCTGCTTCAGAGGACCCATGTCCGGGACTGGGCTCTGCCGGGCTGGCACTGGGAGGTGCTACCTTCAGGGGCGCGACGCTTGGTGAGGAACCCGGCCCCGGGTCCCGTCGTCGACCCTGATCTCCTTTGGTGGCGTTCGCGTGGGCCACTTTTGGTGCGGAGGGAGCCGACCCCGCCGGAGGTGGTATGTCGCCGTGTTAGGGAGGAGGACGAAAACGTCCATCGCTACATGGCTGCTATGGACGTCAGGTTCTCCAATACCTGGCAGGTTCTTTGGGAAGATCACCCGAGCTATGATCCAGTGATGGTTCCTTCACTTTGGTTGTCCACCGCCCGCGCCTCAGGAACCGCGAGTGGGCTAGATTACTCTTTAGTATTCGATCTTTATTAGCTAGCTAGCGAGTGATGTATTCGATATATATTATTCGAGACCATCACTACTAGGAAAAGGCCTACCAATGGCGCACCAGTTTTGCCTACTAATGGCGCATCACTGGTGCGCCATTAGTAGCACGCCACTAGTAATTTTTACTAATGGCGCACCATCCAGTGCGCCATTAGTATATAACACCATGCGCCATTAGTGTGCCTCCCAGGGGCCATATTTAACCATGTGCTTTGGCACACTAATGGCGCACTGCGGATAGATGCGCCATTAGTATACTTGGCATACTAATGGCGCACTCTGTAGTGATGCGCCATTAGTATGAATATTAGGTTTTATTTTTTTTACTTTTCTGATTTTTGCACATGTTACAAAATATATTATTTGACATAATATAGACAGTAGCACACAGCAACAGCAGATTCATCAAATACAATAGAAGATTAGTCTCCAAATACAATTCATCATATTAGTCTCCGAATTCAAAAGACCGAACAAAGATAAAACATTACAAGTCTCGAGACCGCGAGTATCGAGTTTGTCGGAAGTAATACTAATCCTAACAAGTCCTACTAATCATCATCATACAACTTCTACTCGTTATTCATAACAAGTCATAAGATCATCATCTTGATAGTCATCGAACCAACCCTACTTAATTGTTCTTAGCACATGATCATCAGTATTAGGCAGGACCTAAATACCCTATTTAAGCTAAAATAGCATAAAACAATATAGACCCTGACTCTCCATTATGGAGAATGGAGAACATCCTGTCTCCAATTCTTGCCCTTCGCTTCCTTTTGCTTCCAAGAAGGTCCTTACGACTGTCCATACATTTTTTCCATCCTTTGATTTTTCATGTCTCCACTTCTTTTAGAAATCTCGTATGGACAGTTGAGATTCATAGGACGACCTGGCTGTATGTTCAAAACATTAACACTACCTTTTTGATACATCGTATGAGGCACACAATTCTCTGGGATTATCTGTTGAAAAACATAGTAATAACTTCATAGTTAGCAATGATGTACTAATTTTAGAAGTATGCAAAAGATGCACAGATGTCGTAATAGTAAAAATCTTACCAGGGTATCTCCATGGTAGTTACCGTAGTTGAACACATGCACTAGTGGCACGTATTTACCATAATGTTGAGGAGTTTGTTTGTGGATAATGTAATTCTCAATGTCAGTACAAAATTCGACCAGATGATTTTTCTCCTTGTAAGTTGTTAATTCGGAGCCATCAGTGTAGTGGGTTTTGTCTACCATCTCCTGCACATTCTTTGAACAATAAAAATAAGCTATCAATGGAAATTAGCTGTCAACTATTTTGAAATAAACAATATAAATTAGCTAATAACTATGTTTGAGAAACTCACATAGCGGTAGAACTGGAGGCGTATCAACAAGGACCCAAATGTCCATATTGTCTTGGTTGATGTCAGGATTACCAAGATCCATGGTGATAAGCATACCCTCATCAAAACCATACATCTTGCAAAATGCTTCCCAATTTTTGCAACCAAAACGGGTTACGCTCTCAGAATTATATAGATTTACTTCAAAGTCCACATCGTGATGAGTCCTTAGGTGAATTTTTTCAGAAATTTCATGGTCTTCAAAATCCATCTTCTCCAAGACATAGCGTCTTGCATGGCATGGGATAAGCTATACTCGAATTGTAAAAGATGAAAATTACACGTTGAAATAGTTGAAGTCATGCTTAATTATGAAAATAACACTTGTCGTCATTGTGTACCGTTTCAACTTCGAAGGTCTCCTCGATCTTAATGCTGAAGCGCCGATCATCATCCAGGTGAGGCATGTCGCAGAGACCTCGATCGTCGTGGCACCAGTCGCACTCCGCCAGGAGACTTTCATCGTCGGATGATGATGACGACATATCCGACGTTCATAATTCAAAACTACATCATTTAGGGTTTGTCGACACCGAGGCATCCTAAAAGCTAAGCTTTTATCATTTAGGGTTTGTCGACGCTGAGGCGCCCTAAAAGCCTAAGCTTTCATCATTTAGGTTCTTATCGACACCGAGGCACCCTAAAAGCCAAGGTTTTATCATTTAGGGTTTATCGACGTCGAGGCACCCTAAAAGCCTAAGCTTTCATCATTTAGGTTTTGTCAACGCCGAGGCACCCTAAAAGCCTAAGCGTACATCATTTAGGTTCTCATCGACACCGAGGCACCCTATAGAAGCGAAGTTAAGTTTTCATCATTTAGGGTTTATCGATGCCGAGGCACCCTAGGTTGGGCCTAATCACTTGGCACTAATAACTTGGCTCTATTGCCACCTATGTTGGGTTTATCATCTAGGGTTTATCGATGCTAACGAGAATTCTAAGTTGGGCCTAATCACTTGGCTCTATTGCCACCTATGGTTTAATGCAGCACGAATGGCGGGTCAGTTGATCCTACTTAACTAAGTACTAAGATACCCCGGCCCATGCATTAGTCGCAAGTATCCCATATATCCTATTTTTAGCAAAGTCATGCTAAAATTCACGGAAAATTTCAGCATGACCTTTGCTGATAATAGGACATATGGAGTACCCGAATTTGCCGGAACGGAAGTTAATCGACATTCCGTCAAACTTAAGGGCCTCTCGGGGTACCTGCAAATTCATTACCCCACCCCCACCCAGCTGCAACCCCACAACACCCCACAAGATCATCACGACACGATGGTCGGAGGCAAAACCCCCCAATATCATCAAAATACTCCAGTTATGAAGTAAAATTCCTGAAGTATTCCAGGAGTAGAACCTGAAGTGTTGTCAGTGGCTTCACCTATGTGCATAAAAATCATAAAAATTCAAAATCATTTGAAACCTGATCACTAGTCATAAAAATTCAAAATCATTCAAAATCAAATTCTACTAATTAGTTCTTGTGCTCATCCAGTAGCAACATCTTTCATACATGATCAGTAGTCATGTACAAAATTTTATTTAAACTGAATTTGCAAATCAACAAGAGCTCTACTAGTTTCAGACTAGATTTACACTAAATACACTAGAGTATTTGACCAGTAGTCATGTGAACTCTTTGAATTTGTAAACACTTCCAGACTTGAGCATTGAGAGTTCACAATTGCAAAAAATGTCCCTTGTTCCTGAACTTGTATTGTACTCCATTCATTCAAGCAGAAAGAAACAATTATTGTTGATACTCATGTGCTTCTTTCCAAATAATTTTATTTATTCAGAGTTTGAACAAAAAAAAGAACGCAAGATACATACTGAATTTGATGTTCAAAAATAACTGATAGTAGCATGCTATGGTACAGTTAAAGTTGGGTCATAGTAACATACAGTAACATTTCTGGAATCCAAATTGAAACAATAAATCACAGCTAGCTAGCAACTGAAAATCAAGTTGGCACTTTCTCCAAACTCATACATGTCTTCTCTTTTTGTAGCATCAGTGCTCACCTCGATGGATTAACTGAATTTTCTACAAACACCAAGTACTAGGGCACACAAAAGTTCTGAAATTTGTGTGCCTAATTGAATTAACTGAATTTCTATTAACCGAATAAACTGAATTTTCAAAACAGACAAATATTAATAGGTTGACTATAGCAAATCCAATTTGCATGCTTCACTACATATAATTTACAATAATCCCAGGGGACAAATACAGCACTGGAAAAGTCAATTCAGGTTTATTTGAATTGGCAGCTACAATGATGCCATTTAAAGCTAGCTAGAGGGAAAAGCCATTTAAAAAATCCTCTCATCTCATATGCGGAGTGTTAATCCTAAGACTAATAGTTTGTTGTGTAGTACAGCTACAGTGATGCCCTGTCCATTTTGTCCCTCCCCGACTAGATACTAGAGTAGCACTGTTGATGCCCTGTTCTTGCTGAACTTTATGACAGTATATACAACAACTTATCCTCTTAAGCCAAAACAACTTTCTAAAATCCAGATGCAACTTGTTGAGCTAATTTTGAGCAGAACTCCTTGAGGAACTAGCAGCAAAAGGTACTGAACTAGCAGCAAGCTTGTGTCATGTGAACTAGCAGCAAGCTTGAGGAACTAGCAGCAAAAGGTACTGAACTAGCAGCAAAAGGTACTGAACTCCATGAGCTAATTTGACCTAAATTCGAGAGGGATTTGACCTTATTTTGCATCTACACTAGCCCCTAATCCATGAACTCCATGAACTTTTGCTTCTTTCCAAATAATTTTATTTATTCAGAGTTTGAGAAATTTTGAACAAAAAAGAACGCAAGATACAGACTGAATTTGATGTTCAAAATGAACTGATAGTAGCATGCTATGGTACAGATAAAGTTGGGTCATCGTAACACACAGTAACATTTCTGGAATCCAAATTGAAACAATAAATCACAGCTAGCTAGCAACTGAAAATCAAATTGGCACTTTCTCCAATCTCATACATGTCTTCTCTTTTTGTAGCATCAGTGCTCACCTCGATGGATTAACTGAATTTTCTACAAACACCAAGTACTAGGGCACACAAAAGTTCTGAAATTTGTGTGCCTAACTAAATTAACTGAATTTTCAGTAACCGAATAAACTGAATTTTCAAAACTGACAAATATTAATAGGTTGACTATAGCAAATCCAATTTGCATGCTTCACTACATATAATTTACAATAATCCGTGGGGAAAAATACAGCATTGGAAAAGTCAATTCAGGTTTATCTGAATTGGCAGCTACAGTGATGACATTTAAAGCTAGCTAGAGGGAAAAGCCATTTAAAAAATCCTCTCATCTCATATGAGGAGTGTTAATCCTAAGACTAATAGTTTTTTGTGCAGTACAGCTACAGTGATGCCCTGTCCATTTTGTCCCTCCCCGACTAGATACTAGAGTAGCACTGTTGATGCCCTGTTCTTGCTAAACTTTATGACAGTATATACAACAACTTATCCTCTTAAGCCAAAACAACTTTCTAAAAGCCAGATGCAACCTGTTGAGCTAATTTTGAGTAGAACTCCTTGAGGAACTAGCAGCAAAAGTTACTGAACTAGCAGCAAGCTTGTGTTATTGCATACTAAGGTACTGAACTGATCAGAACTTCAGAACAGTGAGCTTTACATACTAATTTCAGAGGGATTTGAACCTAATTTGACCTAAATTCGAGAGGGATTTGACCTTATTTTGCATCTACACTAGCCCCTAATCCATGGCTAGAGCTAGTAGTTGGAACACATGGTAGAGTAATTAGGCAGCCTTGAGGAACCCAAATCCATGGCTGCTAGATCGAATGAAACAAGGAGGGGAGTTGGGGGCACCTTCACCTTGGGTGGCTGAATGACGGAGCTGTGGATTTAGAGGTCTAGGTGGAAGAAGCCCTTGATTGCGGCGACTGTGGTGGCTGGGTGCGCCCCTCCTGCTCCTCCTCCTCGAGCAGGAGAAGGTCGGCGGCTACACAGTGAGGAGAAGGCCCTCCTCTCCTCTCCGGGCGTCATCCTGGTCGCTTGCCGGCGTGGTCTACCTGTAGAGACGAGACAAGAAGGGGTCAGGGGTTTGGAGTGGAGGGGGGCTTACGGGCGGAGGCGGAGGAGGACGGGCGGAGGAGGAGGAGGGCTTACGGGTGGAGGAGGACGGGCGGCGGTGTAGTAGGGGCGGCGGAGGGAGGCGCTGCTGGGCTCCTGTGCCGACTGCGGGGCAGCGGAGGCTTCGGACGGCTGGGTGCGCCGCGGCGTTGGGCTGGCAGTCGTGGC
>NC_041392.1:693617035-693617615 GCF_002162155.2 Triticum dicoccoides | reverse complement strand
GGGGGTCGTCGGAGCGGGCGCGGCGGGGGAGGGAAGGAGGATCTGGCGAGGGAGAGGGAAGGGGGGATCGGGCGAAGGGGTATCCAGCTAGACACTATAGCAATGGCGCACCACCCTCTGGTGCGCCATTAGTAGTTTTTTTTCTGATAGCAATGGCGCACCCTCCTCTGGTGCGCCATTAGTAACTTTTTTTTCTGACAGCAATGGCGCACCCTCCTCTGGTGCGCCATTAGTAACATTTTTTTTCATTATTTCTTGTTGCATCTAATAATTTGTTTTTTATCAAATTTGTTATTTTCATGAGGACTAGAACAGAAGATATCATCAAATATCATCAATTTTTTCTTGAAAATATCATCAAATTTGTTTTTTTATTTTTAATTGAAAATATCATCAAATTTGTTATTTGAACATATCATCAAATTTCTTATTTGAAAATATCATCAAATTTGTTATTTAAAAATATCTTCAAAAAGTGGGGGAGGGTGCGGGTGTCGGCGGCGGCAGTGGAGTGGGCCGGGGGGAAGGTGCAGGGTGTCGGCGGCGGCGGTGGAGCAGGGGAGGGTGCGGTGGGTCGTCG
>NC_041392.1:693591253-693616749 GCF_002162155.2 Triticum dicoccoides | reverse complement strand
TTTAAAATGAAGAGGGGAGAGGAGGCGCGGGTGGGATCGAGATCGAGATGGAGGGGGAATCGAGATCGAGATGGAGGGGGAATCGAGAAACACATGGAGGGGGGTCGAGATCGAGTGTCCTCATGAATATTCAATATTTTATCATAAGCTGGGGCCAGGTGGCTATGCGGTGGCAATGCCTAAGTGGGCTAAGTCTAAGAAAGAGATGGAGGATCCCGGTGTCACTCCAGAAACATTGAGTTGGCCCCCCAGGTGGAGGACTTGGTTCTATGCGCATGGGGGGAGTTGGACCCGAAGACAGGCAAAGTTTCGAAGAAGGCATGTCTGAACGGAGCCGAAGATAAGCTACTTGTTGCAATAGAAGAGGCTCGATCGGGGGTGTTCCAGCCCAACAGAGAGAACGACGAGCTTACACGTGCCCTGGGAGATCCTGAACACCCGGGAAGAACACGAGGCAAGGGCGCTATTCCATGGTATGAGAGGTTTTCGGACTGGAACGCCGACTACAGAACCCGTGCGAGAAATAAGATTGCGGATCAGAAGAAGAGGAAGATGGAGGAGGAGCAGAGGAAGCTGGACTATGAATGCCTTCAAGTCCTAGAATCAGCGCACGCTGACTTGGCAGTCAAATTCCAGTGGCAGCAGGAGCAGATCGACTCACTTAGGGGGTCTCAGCAGCTGCAGCAGCTAGCGGATGATCCAGCATTGGATAGCACCGTCCCATCCATGCCGAGAAGCAGCGTGGGTTCCGCCCCGGGTGACGCAATGTTGGATAGATACCCTGTGGATGACATCATGGAGAACACTAACTGTGAGCTACACTTCAAAATGAAGAACATATCCATGAAGGTGGCGGACGCCGTTGCTTTTACAAATCCCCCCGAGGCAACCTTCCATTGCAACCCGATTCCAGCGGGCTATGCTCGTGTCTTGGTTGATGAGGTGGTGGACCAATATTCGGGGCTAGATCTTGACATTCCTGGAGGTGACGAGGAGCACACACTGGGAGAGGCCAAACATCATATCATCCTATGGAGAAAGGATTGCATCATCTTTCGAAGGCCACCGACACCGCGTTAGCCGACTCCTCGTCGAAGTCCGCCACCGAGTCAGCAGACTCCCGCTCCTCCAAGTCCACCAACGCGTCACGCCACTCCTCCTCCTCTAAGTCCGGCAAAGCATCAGGCCACTCCTCCTCCAAGTCTGACACAGCGTCAGACCACTCCTCCTACAAGTCCGGCACAACTTCATGCCACTCCTCCTCCAAGACCGGCATAGCTTCAGGCCTGTAACACCCCGGATCTAATTTATCTTATATGTATCCCAACTCTTGCCGTTTCCGTCCCTAAGTTATTTTATTTCCTCGTTGTCGGGTTTTTGCCTTCGTGTGCTTTTGTCTTTGTCATGCATCTCATATCATGTCATCATGTGCATTGCATTTGCATATGTGTTCATCTCATGCATCCGAGCATTTTCCCCGTTGTCCGTTTTGCATTCCGGTGCTCCTATGTCCTCCGTTGTCCCTTTCTCCCTCTTTTCGTGTGCGGGCGTTAAACGTTTTTGGATTGGACCGATACTTGTCATGCGGCCTTGGTTTACTACTAGTAGACCGCCTGTCAAGTTCCGTGCCATTTGGACTTCGTTTGATACTCCAACGGTTAACCGAGGGACTGAAAAGGCCTCATGTGTGTTGCAGCACAACACCCCTCCAAATTGGCCCAAAACCCACCTAAACCTCTTCTATCATCTAGAGCGTTCGATCACGATCGCGTGGCCGCAAACCATGCTCAATTTGGAGCCTCCTAGCTCCTCCTACCTATAAAAAGGCATCCCCTCTCGAAATTCCGGAACAAATCCACCCTAGACCTAGACCTCCCTCCTCCGCGCGGCCGGACACGTCCGACCGCCGCCGGACACACCGCCGCAGCCAATCAGGGGCTTGTCACATCCCTAGCTTCTGGTGTTGCCTAGTGTTTGCATCTTGCTTGCATCATGTTTAAATTTCTAAAACTTGAAATGAGGATTGTTGAAACCTCAGAAATCTGATTAAAAGAAGGGCAGGCACCCTTTAAAAAGCATTCTGTGAATCCAAAATGCCCTAAAAATAGTTTTGTGAATTTTGGCAAGAGTTATATATCAAACCAAAATTCTGGAACATTTTTAACAAATTATTTGGTCTCTGAATTTAAATCAATAATCTATTTGAATTTGGGGATATATTCATAATATATAATGAATATATTTTCAAATGCTTTGAAATGTTTTATGTACTTTTGGAATAGTCCAAAGAGGTAACATAAAATATCTCAGAGTGTTTTGGCACTGTTTTGAATTCATTTTGAATTTTGAATCAGTGGCAAAATGTATAAATAAAAACAAAACAAACAGAAAATAGAAAATAGAAAAGGCAGGGCCTTACCTAACTTACCTGCCTGGCCCAAGTCTTGTTCTGGCCCAGCCCACAGGGGCAACGTCGTCTTCTTCCTCCCACCAGGAGGAGAAGCAGCTGTGTGCCTGCACACGCGCGGCCGACGACGCCACCTCCTGCTCCAGCGCGATGACCCGGCGCTTCTAGCCACGCCACGGAGACGCCCAGCACCCCCTGCACCTCTCCCCTCTCTCCCCCCTCGTCTCCCTCACCCTCTCCCGCGATGGCCGAGCGCCATCCTCGCCGCCGTTCGCCGTAGTCGTCACCAGAGCCACCCCCTCGCCCATCTGTCGTGCCCACGAACACCGCCTCGCTGCGGCGCACCTCTACGCCCAGTCCCACGAGCCCAGACGCCTTGAAGAGACGCCTTCGAGCTCGTCTTCTACCTCAGCCGCCGCCGATTGCCGTTGCCGATTCGTCGTCCACAGCCCGTCCCCGAGCTCGCCAGCTGCACCAACAGAACCGCAGTGAGCTCATGCCCATTTCCCCCTTGTTCTTCTCGTCATTCGTGTGTCGTAGCCGGGTTAACCATCGAGGCCGAAAGCTTCTCGCCGCCGGCCATGGCGTAGCCGTGGTCACAGCCACGGCGGCTCGTGTTCGAGAATGCTCGCGTGCTCCGCATGTTCCCAAGAGGCCGCAGCTCCCATCAGTTCCTCATCCCGTGCACCGCAGCACCGTGCCTGCACGCCCGAACTCCGACCGCCGCCTAGCTCGCTGCTTCCATCGCCTTAGACTACCGCAGCTCCCCCTGGTTGCTCCATCAGATGCTCACAAGCGCCAGCAACCCATAGCCGCAAACCGCTCGTCGATCCATGCCCTATAGCGCAAAACCGAAGCCCTCCGCCGTGCTGCGTGCTCGCCGGCGACCATCCCCGGCGGCAACCGACGTGACACCGTCAGTAGTACTAATGACGGGGCTAACTAACCTCCTCCGTCACTGACAAATGGGCCCCACGCCCTAATTAACCCCAGCTTTATTTTTGCTTAGATTAGTCATAACCCCGCGGGACCCACGCGTCAGCTTTGACCTTGCTAACGTGGCCTTTGACCGGCCCCACACGCCAGTGACACATGCCAGCGGTGTGTCACTGACCAGTAGGCCCCACTGGTCAGGTTTGACCTGGCCAGCCACAGTTGACCTAATGACGTCACTCTTATGTCATCCTGACATAGTAAAACCTTTTTTGGATTTTAAATAAATCTAAATGATCTATTTATTTTCAGAAAATATCCAAAACTTTGAAAAATCATAGAAATTAATCTATATCTCCAAATGAAATAAATTATATACGAAAAATTATTAGAAAAATTCAAGGAATCCATATATACCATTTTCATGCATTTTTGAGCAAGTTAACCTCACTGTTTAGGATGAAACATGATTAGGGCAAATTTCATAATAGGTTTGGAGTTGGAATTTGATATAGTTTTGAATTCCACTTCAATTAAAATGACTTTCTGTTGCATTAGCCCAAAACACATTCATATTGCCATGTCATAGCATGCATCAAATTGTTGCATATCACCATGTGTTGATTGTGTTCTTTCTCAGTTGCCGGTGTTTGTCCCCCCTTAGTAGACGTTGATCCAGCGATGAATTCGATGACACCGATGAAGAGCTTTACTATCTTCAGGAGTGCCAGGCAAGCAAAACCCCCTTATTCATTTCGATACAATCCCACTCTCTCGCTCCTACTCTCTTTTACTGCATTAGGACAACACCATTTCAACTGTTACATGCTGCGGTAGCTGAACCCCTTTCCTCTGCATGACCTGTCATTGCCACAGTAAATAGATGAAACCCACTAGCATGAGTAGGAATTGTTAAAGCCCTGATGTGCCTACTCATTTCTGTTTGTTGTCATGCCTGCTACTGCTTAGAGTTGAGTCCGGTCTGATTCATCGGGAATGAATTGGAACATGGTGAACATGTCCTACCATTGAGAGCTAAGTGTGTGAACACGATTTGGTAAAGGTAGCGGTGAGAGGCCATGTAGGAGTACATGGTGGGTTGTCTCCTTTCAGCTGTCCTCGGGAACTAAGTTCTGTGTTTGTGATCTATGAACAATTACTACCACACATTGGGTTCCGGTAACTCGGCCCCTCTCGGCTTATTAATCAACTCGATCTCTGTCCAAGAGTTGCAACTAGTTTCTGGTGTTTGTAGGTAGTGTTAGTAGTCTACCAAGTGGCACCCGATAGAGGTGGGCTTGGGACAGACTAGGCACAGTGGCACGGTGTACCAAGTGGCACCCGGATGGTGGGCTTGGGAACCCTGCACACATCGTTTGGGGCCGTGAGCGACACCCCGGCCGGATCTCCTTGCGGATGGAACCCGAATAGGCGATAAACCTGGACTAGAGACTTGTTAGTTAGTCAGGTTGTGGCCGACTCCCAAGCCCGGATTCCGCTTGAAGGTTGCTGAGGTACATAACGTGTACAGGGCGATAAGTGGCGAGAGCGTGTGTGAAGAAGTACACCCCTACAGGGTTATCATTATCTATTCGAATAGCCGGATTCCTCGGATATGGAAACTTGGACCCCTTGCATTGTTCATAGACAAGTGAAAGTGGATACTCTAAAATGCGCAAGATAAGCGTGAGTGCTATGGATGGCGTTCTCGTAGGGAGACGGGAGCGGATCCATAGTGGTGTATTGATATGGTGAATTTGTGGACTCGTGTGCGCCACCTTAAAAGAGTTACCTGCAGTCATAGTTCAGGTTAGCCACTGAGTCAAAGCTGGCTTGCTGCAGTCAAACTCCACCACCCCTTATTGATACTGATGCATATGTAGTTGGTTCTGATGTAAGTCTTGCTGGGTACATTTGTACTCATGTTTGCTTAATTTATGTTTTGCAGAGAGATGTCAGTCTCGCTAGTAGTTCCACGTGGACCTCGACGTTTAGCTTGATACCTCAGCTACGATCTTGTGCCCTCGGTAGGATCTGGTAGATAGTTAGGCTCCTCAGCCTTCTTCATTTTTAGTTGTCTGTACTCAGACAAGTTAAGCTTCCGCATGTGCTTTGACTTGTATGCTCTGAATGTTGGGTCATGAGACCCATGTTTGTAATATCTCGCTCCTCGGAGCCTAATGAATAAATACTCTGAGTCGTAGAGTCTTGTTGTGATGCCATGTTGTACTACACATATTGAGCATGTTGTGTGTATGATTGAAATGCTTGGTATGTGTGGAATCTGACAACCTAGTTTTTTTATCCTTGGTAGCCTCTCTTATGGGGAAATGTAGTCTTGTGCTTCCATGAGCCATAGTAGTCCTCTACAGCCCGGATCACCGGAGTCCTGCTAGCCTAGCACTACTGCTCCAGAACACTTGACTGGCCGGCATGTGATTCACTTCGTTCTTGTGTCTGTCCCTTCGGGGATATGTCATGCTGTGACATCCGGAGTCCTGCCTAGCGTGCTACAGCCCGGATTCACACGCTGCTGACCGCCATGCTCGATATTGATTCATGTATGTCTGTCCCCGTAAGTTAGTGCCACTTTGGGTTCACGACTAGTCATGTTAGCCAGGGTTCTCTGTCATATGGATGCTAGCGACACTATCATATACGTGAGCCAAAAGGCGCAAACGGTCCCGGGCCATGGTAAGGCGACACCCGTGGGAATACCGTGCGTGAGGCCGCAAAGTGATATGAGGTGTTACCGGCTAGATCGATGTGACTTGGAATCGGGGTCCTGACAGCTTTGGTATTAGAGCCTGACTGCCTGTAGGATTACCAAGCCAAACTGGTCGAAGTTGTGTCTAGATATGCTTTAGTTATATAAGGGAATTGATTGTGGAAGGGAATGTAAGGCTCTTTTTACTCCTTGTCCTCATGACCTTCTGATCTAAGTCATCTTATCTTTTTCTACGGGGTTAAGAACTAGGCTTCTCTTCTATCTCTCAGGATGACATGTTACTAAGCCGTAGTTGCCTAGGAATGTTGAGTTTAAGCCTCAGTCTGGCTCCTAGTACTTCCATATGTTCATAGCTGGCCTCAGAACCTTGATATTGTGATATTGAGTGGTTATGCCACCATTCTGCAGGATGTCTCAAATCTTTTTGAGCATTTACAACCGTTACGCTGTCCGAGTCATCCCACCTCTCCAAATAGTCTGATGCATTTGCAAATCCTTCCGTTCCCGGTGTTCCTTTGAGCCAAATTAACCACATTAGTCGGTAAGGTGAGGTAATCCATTGCCTGGGGCTATTATTATGACCCTAGGTGTTTTAGGGAGTCACCTAGTAATCTAGCCATGTTTGGTGTTCCCGGTGTGATGATTCTAGCCACCATTCTCGAAAGCATCCCGTGATGTTATTAGTTAGTAGGTATTGTACTCCTGGGTTCTTGAACCCGAGAGTCACCCTACTTACTTCATGCTGATAGTGTTTGTTAGTTCCTTTAGGATATTAGTAACGTTTGCGATAGTCCTCGAGGTCCGTGGTATTTCCTTCTTCCAAGTAACATGAACCATTAAGGCAGAAGTTCTTTGAACCAAAAGCTCACAATCAGAGTACTCTTGAGGAGTTCTGCATTCATAATTGTGATTCCGCCAGTTCTACCTTCCTGCATGGGTTATCTGGAAGAAACCTATTGAACTTGGTTCGACATATTAATCTATGCATCCACAACTCAGAAAGATATATGTCCTCTTGAGTTGTCCCTCTTCATTTGTATTCCGACCATTGTCTATCAATTGATAATCAGGAGTAATTGTGCATCCGTGTTATCGATGCTTATTATTCTTGTGGTCCGTTAAGCCATTCTATTCCGGAATGACTAGGAGAAACAAACTTAAGCACCTCATCCATTTCTTGGACTGGTCAAAGTAGTTGTATTCCGCAGATCAAAATGCCAATCCAGCTTTTGTTCTATTCTACCTTAGAGTATTACCCCCTTTATGTCAGGATTGTCATAGGAATTGCAGCATCTCTCATGAATTCTTGACGTAGTGATACTCTCTCCATCATTATTCATTTCTTGGTTTCCGTCTTGTTGCAACCGGAATGTCGACAGGTGAATCGTGATGTGTGAAGTCAATACTCCTAGCAACCCCATTGCTTGGTAGTTAAAGGACAATCACTTCATTCTTAGCATGTTGGTTATTGAATCATCGTTTTAAGGTAGATTGTGCTACCTAATCATTATTTCTGGTGCACTCTTTGACCAATGAGTTAGGAGTGTGTCAATCCATCACTCTCTTGATCACATTGTCTTGCCCTGAAAAGCAAGATTGTTCTCGAGCTTAGTAACATATCAGTAGTTCGTGATGTTCCGAATATCTTCTTGGAAGTATTACCAGGTGGTCACCTGCCCGCTATGTTGAGTTCGTGATCATGTTGGTTTTCCTCCAAACCGTCCTTTCTCCAAGAATCTGTGTCAGATACCCTGAGCAAGTTAGTTAAGCTAAACAACAACTTGGAGAGTTGAAAGATACTTGTCCGACTCAGTTCATTCCAAAGGGATATCTTGCGTGTGTGTGCGTGTGTGTTGGAGAAAGATGATATCTTCATCAATTGATCCTCGTGATCAATTGTCAGTGCTATTGTCTTATCCAAACTTTGATTTGAGTGTGGACTATCGTCAAATCAAATCAGAACCAATGATATTTGTAATATTGTCTTACTCGTGGTTGATTCCTTGAGCATACATCATCATATTCTTTGGGTCTGACCAATGCTATCACCGTGTTCACCTAATTATGGAATTCCATTTATATGGAAACCTGGATGAATTGTTGTTGAGCCCATCGACAACATCCATGTCCTCTCCATGATTTTGTCGAACATTAAGCGAGTGTTGGAAACTTTTGAAAGCATCTCTTCATGCTAGCTCATGAAGCATATGTTGGATGAAAGAAGTGACTTCCTCTGATTCACGTGCATTTGGTGCAAGTTGCCGCCGTGACTTCAAGAAAGTTAGTTTTGCTTCCTCTGGAATCATCCCAAGTAAGTCATGCACGTGCAAAGTATTCCATGGTCTGATAGACTGATCATCTTCATTCCATATGAATTCAATAGCACACTAAGCCACTGATTGACCTGTTCCAGGAGAAGGAGTTGTTGCGCTATCCTAGGTCATACACAAGATTTTGATATCCTCAATGATGGTTCCCCACCAGAACTCGGTAGTGTTTTATTATAAGACTACTATGTGTTCATACTTGTCTGGGACAACGTGTTCACATGTTGTAGCAGAACCAGCTAATGTTTTGGAGCTTGCTATCGCAGTTCATTCCCCGAGAATCTCGCAACGTCGTCTCGTCGATTTGTGTTGCAAACTTTCATTTTCCTTTCTAGACTCGATGAGTCTAGAATATCCTGACACCAACCAGATCTGAATCTCAGGCAGATATGATGGTTGGAGCATTTTCCAAGAACTATAATATTGGTCCCTCGATAAACGGTAAAGTGGATGTCGTGGCCAACACATCCAGACGGAAGACCTATTATTGTAGTATCTCGATTGAAGAAAGTTGGCCACCTCCCCATGAGGATTTCATAGGATTTACCTCCGTAGTTAACCCTTACGGATTCTTGTGCTCCCGAAGTCCGACCTTTTACTTGATGTCCTAGATACCAAACCATATCAATAAATGGGTTATCCTAGCACATCAAGGAGAACATTAGAAGCGGAGTGCTAAATGTCTCTCGGTCGATCACCAGATTTTTTTCCTTGGCCTCGCTAAGGTGAAATCTGAGAAAGTGTTATCTTCCTTTGCATCTGCATCATCCATCACCATTCATCATGGTGGTATGTTGTGTTGCCAGGATCCTTGACATGGATATTGGTAAAACCTTGATGAATATGGAGATGCTCAAGTTCTTGAGAGCACGCGCAAGCACTAGGTTTTACCGTTGGCATTAACTGGGATTTGCGTCCAGTTTCCTTGATTATGTTATAACCTTTTCAAACAGTGGACTCACTCTCGACTGTTGAGTTCTTCCCCAGTTATCAGAATCATTCCCAACATTTGCATTTTGTTCCCAGCTTGCACCTTAGTAGTTGTTGTTCAGGATCATCTTCAAAAGTGGACTTACCATGGGCCCCATCCATTTCCGATGATAAGCAAAATCATCCATTGCGTTGTCTTCAACAAAGGAGTCCACATCATCCTTTCTAGTCCAAGTATGTCATTCTTTTGAACTTCTTCAAATGATCGATTGTGATTGCCTTAGGCTGGTATAAAGAGTTTCAATGATCTCCGAATCAAAAGTAATTCTTTTTGCCACTTAAGGGAATAATTCTATGAGTCACCTTCCTCGAGGTATCACGTTACGAAATCATGGCAAATATCTCCTTGCTACTTTGAAATTCATGCTCCATCTTATTCGAGTATGGAATTGTTGCCTACCTAGTGAACCTTCACCATCCGTTTCACTCTATCCCTTTAGGTGTATGCCTCGTGTCTCAGCTCGAGAGATGTTACTATGCCTCATTCCATGAGTTTATCTTGTGATCATTAAGATGATCCTAAGTTGCTCGAACCTCAGGAAGGTCGATTCTTCTTAAATTCTCCCTTTCCACTCGTTGTCATGTTGGATGTAGTTCTCAAAGCAAGACGTCGAGATCAAGGTGATGCAATGAATCAACATCCTCGAGAAAGACATCTGGATCATGAAGATTGTGATAGCTTGTGTCCCTCTGTCTTCTTACCTCACGACTTGAATCTCGGGACGAGATTCTTGTTTAGTAGGGGTGAGCTGTCACATCCCTAGCTTCTGGTGTTGCCTAGTGTTTGCATCTTGCTTGCATCATGTTTAAATTTCTGAAACTTGAAATGAGGATTGTTGAAACCTCAGAAATCTGATTAAAAGAAGGGCAAGCACCCTTTAAATAGCATTCTGTGAATCCAAAATGCCCTAAAAATAGTTTTGTGAATTTTGGCAAGAGTTATTTGGTCTCTGAATTTAAATCAATAATCTATTTGAATTTGGGGATATATTCATAATATATAATGAATATATTTTCAAATGCTTTGAAATGTTTTATGTACTTTTGGAATAGTCCAGAGAGGTAACATAAAATATCTCAGAGTGTTTTGGCACTGTTTTGAATTCATTTTGAATTTTGAATCAGTGGCAAAATGTATAAATAAAAACAAAGCAAACAGAAAATAGAAAAGGCAGGGCCTTACCTGACTTACCTGCCTGGCCCAACTCCTGTTCTGGCCCAGCCCACAGGGGCAACGCCGTCTTCTTCCTCCTGCCAGGAGGAGAAGCAGCTCCGTGCCTGCACACGCGCGGCCGACGACACCACCTCCTACTCCAGCGCGATGATCCGGCGCTTCCAGCCACGCCACGAAGACGCCCAGCATCCCCTGCACCTCTCCCCTCTCTCCCCCCTTGTCTCCCTCACCCTCTCCCGCGATGGCCGAGTGCCATCCTCGCCGCCGTTCGCCGTAGTCGTCACCAGAGCCACCCCCTCGCCCCTCTGTCGTGCCCACGAGCACCGCCTCGCTGCGGAGCACCTCTACGCCCAGTCCCACAAGCCCGGACGCCTTGAACAGACGCCTTCGAGCTCGTCTTCTACCTCGGGCGCCGCCGATTGCCGTCGCTGATTCGTCGTCCACAGCCCGTCCCCGAGCTCGCCAGCTGCACCAATAGAACCGCAGTGAGCTCATGCCCGTTTCCCCCTGTTCTTCTCATCGTTCGTGTGTCGTAGCCGGGTTAACCATCGAGGCCGAAAGCTTCTCGCCGCCGGCCATGGTGTAGCCGTGGTCACAGCCACGGCGGCTCGTGTTAGAGAATGCTTGCGTGCTCCGCATGTTCCCAGGAGGCCGTAGCTCCCATCAGTTCCTCATCCCGCGCACCGCACCACCGTGCCCGCACGCACCCGAACTCCGGCCGCCGCCTAGCTCGCTGCTGCCATCGCCTTAGACCACCGCAGCTCCCCCTGGTTGCTCCATCACATGCGCGCAAGCACCAGCAACCTGTAGCCGCAAACCGCTCGTCGATCCATGCCCTATAGCGCGAAACTGAAGCCCTCCGCCGTGCTGCGTGCTCGCCGGTGACCATCCCCGGCGGCAACCGACGTGGCACCGTCATTAGTACTAATGACGGGGCTAACTAACCTCCTCCATCACTGACAAATGGGCCCCACACCCTAATTAACCCCAGCTTTATTTCTGCTTAGATTAGTCATAACCCCGCAGGACCCACGCGTCAGCTTTGACCTTGCTGACGTGGCCTTTGACCGGCCCCACACGTCACAGACTCATGCCAGCGGTGTGTCACTGACCAGTAGGCCCCACTGATCAGGTTTGACCTGGCCAGCCACAGTTGACCTGATGACGTCACTCTTATGTCATGCTGACATAGTAAAACCTTTTCTGGATTTTAAAGAAATCTAAATGATTTATTTATTTTCAGAAAATATCCAAAACTTTGAAAAATCATAGAAATTAATCTATAGCTCCAAATGAAATAAATTATATATGAAAAACTACCAGAAAAATTCAAGGAATCCATATGTACCACTTTCATGCATGTTTGAGCAAGTTAACCTCACTGTTTAGGATGAAACATGATTAGGGCAAATTTCATAATAGGTTTGGAGTTGGAATTTGATATAGTTTTGAATTCCACTTCAACTAAAATGACTTTCTATTGCATTAGCCCAAAACACATTCATATTACCATGTCATAGCAAGCATCAGATTGTTGCATATCACCATGTGTTGATTGTGTTCTTTCTCAGTTGCCGGTGTTTGTCCCCCCTCATTAGACGTTGATCCAGCGATGAATTCGATGACACCGATGAAGAGCTTTACTATCTTTAGGAGTGCCAGGCAAGCAAAACCCCCTTCTTCATTACGATACAATCCCACTCTCTCGCTCCTGCTCTCTTTTACTGCATTAGGAAAACACCATTTCAACTGTTACATGCTGCGGTAGCTGAACCCCTTTCCTCTGCATGACCTGTCATTGCCACAGTAAATAGATGAAACCCACTAGCATGAGTAGGAATTGTGAAAGTGTGTTATATCGACTAGGGGGGTGAATAGGCGATTTTTATGTAAGTCTTCAAAACGTGAAAGTTTCGAAGACAAACGATAGAAATAAACCTATTACCATGCAGCGGAAGGTAGACTACACTAGGCAAACCATAGTCAAGTATTCAATGAAGTGAAAGCATAATGACTAATAGCAGCAATGTAGTAAGGATCAGGTAGGAAGATATTATGAAGCCAAACAGAACAAGCAGTCACTCAGTGAAGACAAAAGATAGTGCAATCATACAATGACTTCACAAGGGCCAACAGTAAGTAAAGGGAAGGGAAGGATGAAACCAGTGACTCGTTGAAGACAATGATTTGTTGGACCAGTTCCAGTTGATGTGACAACTGTACGTCTGGTTAGGGCGGCTAGGTATTTAAACCTTAGGACACACAGTCCCGGGCACCCAGTCCTGAACACGCAGCTCAGGACACCCAGTCCTCACCGTATTCCCCTTGAGCTAAGGTCACACAGACCTCGCCCAATCACTCTGGTAAGTCTTCAAGGTAGACTCCCAAACCTTCACAGACTTCGTTCACCGGCGATCCACAATGTCTCTTGGATGCTCAGAACGCGACGCCTAACCGGCTAGAGGATTCACAGTCCTCAAGTGTAATAAGTCTTTAGATCACATAGACAAGAGGACTTAAGTGATGCCTAACACTCTTTGGCTCTGGGTGGTTAGGGCTTTATCCTCGCAAGGAATTCTCTCTCAAAGGCTTCGAGGTGGGTTGCTCTCAAACGACAAAAGCCATACTCTAACTCTGAGCAGCCAACCGTTTATGGTTGTAGGGGGTGGGCTATTTATAGCCACTAGGCAACCCGACCTGATTTGTCCGAAATGACCCTGGGTCACTAAGGAACTGACACATGTTCCAACGGTCAGATTTCAAACTCATGCGGCAGCTTTACTCGGGCTACAAGCAAAGCTGACTTGTCCGACTCTGGACAAGTTTTGCTCTCATAGTCTTCACTCGAAGACATAGGTTTTGGTTAAGCATCACTTCAGTCATTCTGACTGGTTCACTTGGACCCCACTTAATAGTACGGTGGTTCCTATGACTCAACAAAGAAGAAACAGAACTATAAAAGATCTAAGTCTTCGAGCTCCATAGGCTTCATGCGATGTCTTCTCTTGTCATAGTCTTCAATGAGAATATCTTCATATACCACCTTTGACATCAATGTCCTCATACATTTTTACGGGTCATCTCTGGTAGGAAAACCGAATCAATGAGGGACTTCTACCTATGTTATCCTGCAATTCTCACAAACACATCAGTCCCTCAACTAGGTTTGTCGTCAATACTCCAAAACCAACTAGGGGTGGCACTAGATGCACTTACAATCTCCCCCTTTTTGGTGATTGATGACAAACTAGTTGAAGTTTTCAACGGGGAATATAATATGTGAAATTGTAAAGAATAAGGAATTGTCTTCATAAGTTGCAACGGCTCCCCTTGAAGATGTGCATATAAGTAATTTGCTTTTGGAATGCAAATGCACATGGCAGGTTGTGCTTGTGGAGATCCTCTTCAACTTATGATGACAATCCACTATGCATGTGAAGGTATGTGAAGATAATGACATGCATAATGGAAAATGGACGTCTGCAAAATGATCTAAGTGCGGAATTTATCGTCGCACATGCGGAATTTATCATCGCATCACAAAGTAGAAAATAAGTAGCAGACGACCATCGAGTTTAAGTGTTACAACTCAAAGAACCAAATGTATCAAAATGAGAGTTGTAAACACGAAGCAAAATATAAAACACCCGCCCATATGGACCCGCTTGAAGACTATCAAACTCATATGCTTCTCCCCCTTTTGTCAGCAAGGACCAAAAAGGTTTGAAGACATAGAGCATCTACTCGTTCCCATGAAGAGTAGGTGAAGCAGCAGGGTCGTCGGTGGTGTTCGGCGGTGCAGAAGAACTTGGAGCAGTGTCGAAGCATGCTGAAGGAGGTGGCGGTGAAGTGGCATCGTCTTCATCCTCGATCACTCTGGCATTCACAGTTGCAGCAGAGGAAGAGAACTCAGAGTCTTCAAGAGATGGAGTTCATCACAGCACTGCCCTTCGAGGAGGTGTGGAGTCAAACTTGAAGCGTTCAGAGAAGCCATCCTCTTGAAGATCATCTTCAGAGCACATTAGCGTCAGCCCTTTCCAGGTGCGTCGAGAGGTTTCGTGTGCAACAAAGGCATTCTTGGTGGCAAGATTGCGAATGCGGTTAACATCCACCAAGAGGCTTTGCATTTGGCGCTTCAGCCAGTCATGATGCCTATCCTGTTTCTGATGAAGAGCCACAAGAAGTTCTTGGTCATTGAGAACACGAGTGCGCTTCTTGGGTTGTTGGGCAGTTGTGCTATCGGTGGCTTCAGTGAGAGCAGGATGCAGTGCACGTGTAGTGCCAGCCAAAGGATACACACGAGTGACTTCTTCAACTCCTTCAATGTTCTGATAAAAACTTTGATGCTCCGCATTCTGAAGACTTAGAGGTTCCTTGGCAGGCTCAGGATAAATGGCTTCAATAGACATATCCACATCAGGCAGAAAGATCCGATGATTGCGAGCAGATGGCTGATATGAGATAGCGGAGTGGAGTTTGATCAGCCGCATTATCCATGGAGCGTAGAACTTCAAGCAAAAAGATCAGAGCCTGATGCAGCAAGTTGGCGGATTAAGAAGTCCTATGCATTGAAGCATTTGCCATGAAGAATATAGAAGACCAAGATCTTCATTGCACCTTCCAGCTTGGCATGTGGAGAGTGTCCTTTGATGGGCCAGAGAGTTCGCCTTATGATGTGATAAATAGTCCTTGGCAGATACTCAAGGTCTTCAACAAAGAACTCTTTGGGATATGCAGCATCTTGGGGCAATGGCTTCATCATACTAAGCATCTGACTCATGTTGGGTTCAGGCTTCTGAAAGATGCTTTCCACAGCTTCACTGTGAAGCTGACAGCCAGTTTCGTAGAGATCGCCAGGAGTGGGTAGACCAGTGAGCTCAATGATGTCAAAGGCTTTGGCTTCGTGATGAACGTTTCCTGTCATCCACTCCAGGACCCAAGTCTTCGGATCTCTGTTGTACCCGCGGATGTGAAATGTGGCATAGAATTGGAGCAGCTCTTCATTCCAATGCTCTTGGTCGGTGACGAACGGCAGCAATCCAACCTCTTTGAAGCAATCCAGAGCTTCTTCCAGGCAGGGCAGACCAGCTATTGCTTCAATGTCAAGACCCTTGTGTGGGAAGATGCGACCTTGATTGTATAGAATGCAGGAGTAATAGCTTCGCTGCGGATAGCTCCAGAACCGATCAGATGATATTCTTTCCCTTGAGTGGGGGTTCTTGGAGCTATTGAAGAAAGTGTTGTCTGCTCTGAAGCCATTGACATTGAAGGATCCAGGTGCTGATGCAGGACCTGGAAACTTGGGCAATCTTGGGATTGGCTTCTGTACTTGAGGCCTATGCTCAACATGATAGTCGAACTGAGGACCAGCAGCAGGCGCAGGAACAGAAGCAGTGGGATCAGTGGCTTCGCTGACTTCTGGTGCTTGGGTTGGTGAAGTCTTCACATTAGCTTCAGCCATGACAGGTCAGTGGCTTCATTGGTGTTGGTGGTGGCAGCCTCAAGATTCTCAACCTCCACTTGACGAGCTGGAGGGTCGGTCACAGTCACGTTCTCCTCGAGAACAACTTCTTGGTGGAAGGGGGGAGTAGCAGCTTTTGGGTTTTCTTCTTCATCGGCTGATGCAGCCGGAATGTCTTCAGCAGCTGTAGCTTCAGACTCAGAGACTGGAGGCCTTGGTCCTTTGCGAAGCCTGCGTAATGCTGGCGACGCCTGTGGAGTTGGAGTTGGCTGGGCCTCAAAGTCTTCTTCCTCTTGTGCTTGTGGGCGATCAGCCCATGATGCATCCTGAGCAATTGGCGTCAGAGGACGACCAATGCTGATGAGTTCGTTGTGCGTTAGCACAGGCGATGATACCTGTTGGTGCTCGAGCTAAGGAAGAACTGCATCATCTTCAACATGGTCATGGTGACCAATGTCTTCAGCAGCGATTGGATCAGCTGCTGGAAAGTCTTCAACTTCATGAGCCTCTGTGACAATTTGAGGTTCTTACCCTCAATGGCCAGAACTTACTTAAGCGGGTCATGGACATTAAGATCACTCTTGCATCCCATGGGATAGCGCATGCAACCCAAGCCACGCCACCGTGACGCAAAGGACCTTAAGGGTAATGGTTTGAAACTCACTTCAAATCCTCAACCTGACACCATCAAGCTGTCATGAGACCCTATGAGCATGGGGAGAATGATGGTTGAATATGCATCAACCGACATGTTTGGAGACTATACATTTAGTCCCTTAGTCTCCTTAGTGATCTATTTATTTATGTCCATTTATGATGTTCTAATAAGGACATGATTATTGTTGTCATCATATATTGTATATCACAATATATTGTATCAGCACTTTGATACAAATTCATTTGTATGTATTCTATATATCCGACAGTGATTTTCTTGAGAATCTTCATGTCTATATATAGATTTCTACGGGAGTCAATCCGATGAGAAATGATATGTGCCTTGTGGACATATGCACCACAAACTCTATACTCAGGGAAATCCAATGTTTCCACTCTCATTGAGAGAAAGGTGATATTTTAAAATCGCTAGACGCGATGAGGTATTTGTTGGCTCAACTCAAGTCATATTTACTATCCCTGTGGGTACTCGAGTAACATCGGGATGCTTCATCGCTTCCCAAGTTTAACTCGTACCCTACCAAGCTATAGAGATATTCGTCAAAATGGTTTCTATAGCGAAACTTATGCTGACAAGAAAGAGAAATGCATTCTCTTTACAATATGCAACGAATATGGCAAGCACATTCTCTATGTATCATCTGGATTGTACCACACATACTACAAAACCCGTAGCACATGTTGCGCCCAAGATAGTTTTCCAAAATTTCTTGTACATGAAAAACTTGGCATACTCGCCTTGGTCATCGAGACAGTTAAAACCGAAACTATCAACAATTCCAATAGTTTATGATTATTATGATGCTAAATTCTAACACCATTTGAATTTTATGTGCACTACAAGTGACACAGAGAAGCTAATTTTAAGGCTCGCACACCTTAAAGACTACGCTGAACCACTTAGACTCCTTGAATGCATCAAGTTGAGGCAAGTGGCTCTTCCCATCCATTGACTAGACTATTCAGGTATTCCATGGTTCTAAAAGACATATCTACATGCTGGTCTTAAGTGTGTGCTTTACTCACACAAAACCATTGGCTCATTATACTGACATCGATTTCAAGCAAATCAAATGGATAACATTGCAGAATTATTCTTGAGTGCCTTCTCTATGGCCCTTGGATTGAAGTTTAGAAATTTTTCCTAATGTCTAGACTCACAATGGTTTGGTAGAATCCTATCCAAAGAGTTAAGCTCATTACATTATCTTTACTTTGGAATTGCAACTTGCCAACTTTACGTTGGAGTCATGCGGTTTTACATGCTCATGATAGAACTGCATAATATTATTCCCCTCTATCTTTGATATGTGGATATCTACCAAGTATTTCCTATCCGCGGTAATTCGGTTGCATACCGACATCACCACCCGACATACATCATTGGCCCCTCAACATATAGTTGAGATCTATGTGAGGAATAACTGTATTTCCGTCAATACCTCAAGCCCCTCGCATGGGGAGTTATTTAAGGCCACTATGCTAATTCAATGAGGAACATTTTCAGGCATTAGGGGAGATTTCAAGTACCATAAAGAATGCCAGGAAATTAGTGGAATGTTCAACACATTTCTGCCTCAAGTCCACGTACTCAAAGATCTAAACCATGCGTTCAGAAGATTTGCAACACATTGCAAATAACCTGCCAGATTCTTTTACTGACTATAAAGGTGTCATATAATCCTACAATCCTGAAAAATATGTCGGAAAGAGTGTAGGTACCAACTAAAACAACTCAACTCCCCGTTCAAATCAACAGGAGGAGAAGTACAACAATAGTACATCAGGATTCAGCTTCTCGCAAGCAAGGATATCAAGGCTTGTGAATCAGTAAATGCAAGTCAACTTCACGTCGATAGACACCTGATGGGTAGTATACACCCAGTGGATGGGAAACCTCCACCAACCCAGGTCATAGTGCACAAAATAACCAGGACATCGGAATACCTGACTCAATCGCATTGGGAAATCGTGAGCGGTCACTATGGGTAACGATATTTCCATCAACTATATATTGATATATAGATTCTGGAGAAATATATAACCGGAAGTCTACAATTGTCGACATACATTTCTCAACTAGATTGAAAAAACCTTTCAAGTGATTCAGATCCAAAGACCATGGCCATGGCAAAGTGTGAACAACAGTACTTGGACTGAACTCAAGCAAAGGGTATAATCTAGGTAGAAATGATCTTGCGCAATAATGGAAAGGTATTCATAAGCAATACCTAAACCAGTTTTCTTCTGGAAATATAATTGAGAACAAAGAGGTGGTGAAACAAAGAGCAAGTATTGTAGCACAAGGGTTCATGCAGAAACCCAACTATTCTCCAGAGGTGGAATCTCTTTCCGATAATTTATATCATTGCCAGTTCAAAATCATTTATCTCTGCAGTTGATAGATGTAGTGATTACATATTCATGTAGATCACTAGATTCAGACACTGATGGTTCCCGGCGCAACCTCAATTTTGAATCAAAGTACAAAATGCAACATACATCGTGTAAAATCAATAAGTCATGATATGACTTATTATTATTGTTGGTACATTTGGTACAACCGACGTAGTGAGTTCCTTATTCACAAGGATTACTCCTACAATGATGATTATCCATGTTTGTGTGTCTGCAATGACGACACATGTAATCATCTAAATGACAGAGTTTAAAATGAAGGACTTGGGTGAACCAAAATACCGCTGGTTACTACAACTTAAGCACCTTCATACATTATGGTATACTATGTTGTCTATATCCAAAATATATTGGAGAAATTTATTATGGACAAATATTATCCATCCAGAACTCTCATGGTAGTTCATTCTCTAGACATGGAGAAAGGCCTATTTAGACCAAGCGATGATGGAAATAAGATATTGGGACTCAACGTTCCATAATGCCATTGGATCCACCAAACACAATTGGTTGGTACTCAACAATATCTTTTGATATCTCCAAGGCATCAAACATCTTGTACTGGTTTTTCAATTTCACAAAAATGTGACCACATATATCATTCGATACATCGATCAGATCCCCACTATGGCAGATCATAGAGAAGCTTAGTGTTCCTACTAGGTGTGGTAGCCCCCTCATGAAGAGTCTTCGAAACAGACCTCATGGCTACATCCACCAACCATTATCTCAACGATAATGTTTCTTGTGTTGCCCGGATGCAAACATGTTGCATAATAAGCAATATCGCTATATTGCATATCTTGCAAGTCAAATCATGCGACTGGTTTGTTCACCAAGTCTCTACCAACTTATACATTCCAGAAATATGTTCATGGAGTTGGTATTTGACGGCTTCAGAATATGCAAGAATCAGGGGGAGTATCTTCCAGAATTGTTCCTGTTAAAAGCATCATATTATACTCTTTTTCCCTTCATGAGTTTAATTTATAGGTTCTCATAAATGTTTTTAATGAGATAATATCAACACAAGACCATATGTCATATTTTCTGTTTTCCCCACCGGGTTTTTTAAGAAAGTATATGTGACATATTTATTGTCCTTTAAACTCTATGAGTTTTCTCGTATTGAGTTAAAAGAGACAATAACCATTATATGTTGCATCATTTTCTCCTTATTTTCCCACTGAGTTTGAAGGAGTTTTAGCAACATATCAAACACCTATCTCCTCATATTTATCCCATGTGGTTAGGCGGCATAGACGTCCGGTGGAGGAGTGATGTTGAATCTATCATGGAAGGAACGTAGACATGGGCAGGGTGGGAGGACCAGGGCACCGCCGTCTTGATGATGCAGGAATTATACTTGCAAGGGGAATGTAGCTCCAGATAATCCTGGAGTGCCGCGGAGGCGAGCCTGATCAGCGGTCGGAGGAGCACATGGCGTGTAGATGGGATCCCAGTCGCTGCTCACTAAGGGAAAAGAATTTTGCAGGAGGGATCGATTGGTTGCCGCTTGCTTAAGATGAGTAATGACGGAGGGGAGAAAAGAAAGAAAATATGCGATGGGAAGGGGAGAAGATTGCACTGGGCGTTAATACGATTGCATTCATAGTGGGTAGCGGTGCGCACGTTAGAGGGTGGGTGGAGATTATCGCGGCTGTAGGGTGGGCGTCGCGCTACAGCTGATCCAATGGATAACGCAGGGGTTCCATGGGAAAGCAAAACGTTATTTCCATGATGACGTGGGAACAATTTTCACTGAGGTAGTATGATCGATGACGTGGATAGCTTGCATGTTTAGATAAATATATTGGTGGGGATGAATCTCTTAAGTATATAGGATTTGGGATACCATTTTATTTCAACTTTCCTTAAAGATTAATATATTGTTATTGTTAAGCATCAATCACGATCAGTAGTTTAGGGTGTCTCACGTTTTTTCCTTTTTGGAAATGATCCAGATCTATTATCAAAGTTCATCCGAAGTACAAAGCATCTCAAACGCAATAGGACGAGAAACTCTAACCTCGTGGCTCAATGATACGACGGGAATCTACACTGGAGCTTCGTGAAGTAGCCGGACAAACTCAGGAGAATCGTAGCCCGAAAGGCAAACTCAAAAAGTAGCACCGCCATCTGCACGAGCACCGCACCTGTGAGGACTAAAGAATCTCAAAATAAACTACTAATCAGAGTGGAGCCATCGGGATTCCCCTCCTAGCCATCCGCCGCTGAAGTGACAAGCAGAGAGTCAACAAATCCACGGGCTCGCCGATGAAGTTTGGAGGAAAGAGTTTGCCCTAGCCATGTAGGGTGTATCATGTTATGTTAGGTGTGGCGACTCCTGCTAACTTGTTTGGTGTTGGATTAATGCCAAGTGACATTCTCTTGGATCCCATTTTTCTTATCACGTGCTTGTAGAAGGATTTTTTTTTCCATTTCTGAATTTAGTATTTATATAAAGGGAGCGAAGAAAGCCAGTTTCGAGCAAGCACGCCAACCTATCATTTTTGTACAACTAATTTCTTGTGATTGAGATTCGGCGCCCGTGAATGCTGACCAAAGCGACTCGCGGTCTTTTTTTTGTTGGGACCACACTGAAATGTCCTTGCAGCCCATGCATCTCCGTTCGAGCGTTCCTCGTGAGACATGGCGTGCGATGCATGGCACGCCTCTATTCATCGCCACCGTATACATAAAACTGAGTACAGCTGGAAATTTGTCTCGGGTGTATGCAACGGAGGAAACGTACCCGACGCCAGACGAGAGGCCGGAGGGTGAGCAGCGACAGTGAACCCCACACTGCCGAAACGCGCTATTACATCGCCCCCGCCCCCTTCCCCTCGTCACACACAGACAAAAACTACTTGCTCTGTCTTGCAGATCCACTGATCTCCGAGGCTCCAAGGGACAGAGGCCATGGATAACAAGGCGGCGCTGGAGGTTCTGAACAACTGGTCTTGTGGCCCGAGCGAAGACCAGTTGGGCAAGTTCGGTGCGGAGACCAGACACCCAGCGGCGGGGAGGAACACGATCCCCGAGGTACTCCAGCTTTTTTTTATTGTACTTTGCTTACTACACATACACTTTCCCCGACGTAATTCCATCTTATTGGATTAATATTCAGATCTGAATGTTCTAGTGATACATGAACTCGAGCCACGTCAAACACTATGTTGGAAAAGTACAGATATAAGGTATTATATGTCAAGTAGTATATGTAAAATGGGGCATCCATTTGATAATTTGTACAGTTTCGATAATACATTGTATGTGCAGTTTCGATAACGTTTACACCATAGAGATGCTAAGATACATCAATTTATGTCTTCTCTTACCTGCAAAAAAAAAACCTATGTTTCTTTTGAACCACTGTTAAACATGCATTAAAAAATAATTGCAGGGAGTTAAATGTTCATTAACATATGACCTATTTTAAGCCGTTAATTAATACTCCCTCTGTCCCGAATTACTTGTTGCTCAAATAGATGTATCTAGCACTAAAATCCATTTAAGCGACAAGTAATATGGGATGGGTGGAGTATGACTCAAATTGTGGCTTCTTTCAGACCTCTAGTGAATCAGTATTATTTTGGGCTTCTATTGAATCACTCTTTACTATAAATTAAATTTCATCTTCCTTTGACTGAATGTTCATGGTTTGAGTTCTTTGAAATAGTATTATGAATACCTGCAGAAAATAAAAGGACATATTATTTTTCAATTTAATGACAGAAATTTCTTGAATGATGAGGCCCATGGGTACGAAAATGTGTTGATACATTCGAGTTTAATGCCCTGTTAACGTACACCATGGTAACTAGTTGTATCAATAGAAACCTTAAAAAGTACATTTTTTGCCTATAGATTTGCATCGGCTATTAGCGCCAAAACTACTTGTATCAATAGAAACCTTAAAAAGTCATAATTCTGCTCATTGGTACAATGCTTGGCACACATGGAAAGTGTTACTGCACAAAACAGTTTGTACAAAACCCATATACTAAATAACTCGTTGGTGCATGGAAAACTTCACAAATGTGAAATGTGTTACTAGATGTAATGCGTTCATTCATGAGTATTTTCTTGATCTGTGTTTTGTCTTTTGTTATTTATATTGGTATGAACGATGCATTCACTAATTCGTGAAATATATTATTCTTTAATGCTTAAGTATTTTACATAATCACATATAGATATGCACTGATTGTTAAATAAATTACATGACTTTGCGGGTATCAAATTTTTTTAAGTTAAGAAGAGACTACTTTGAATATTAATACCTAATTTAATGTTGTAATCTCCAGAACTTCGTTGAAATTTCACTGAAAATGAGAACCCTGATAATCTCATTTTCAACGAAATAGGTACCTCCCTTGGATTGTTCGCAGACTTCATCAAACAACCTTGAAATTCTATGGGACTGCGACAGCTCCCACAGGGAAAAAGATTATGGTGAGGGATGGTCCACCGACGAGGAGATGATTGATCGGCTATGGGAGTCTCCGACAAAGATAACTCCATTATCCAAGAAGAAGAAACTAGAGTGGCAATATATGGAGAACTTCACCGATGAGTTCCGAGGACCAGACTGTAAAGTGTCTGGGATACCGAAGCAAGCATGCCGGCATGCCAAAATATCAGGACAAGAATCATCTTCTGCAGCACTATCAATCAAGCATGTACTTCCAACTCCTTTGCAACAATATAAAGCAGCAAGAGCAACCAATAACGATCACAAGGAGTCCATCATGGATCTGTACCGCGGTGTGGACATGCTATACCACTTTATGAGAGATTGTGATGAGAAGCTCGAGAATCTCCATAAAAAAGTCATGGTGCTTTGCCAAGCCGTCAAGAAGAAAGTAGAGTGGCAATATGTGGTGAACTTCACTGATGAGTTGCCTGGACCAGACTGCAAAGTGTCTGGGCTACCAAAGCAACCATGCAGGCAAGACAAAATATCAGGAGAACGGCCCTCGTCTACAACACAATCTATCAAGCATGTACTTCCAACTCCTTCCCAAGAATACAAAGTAGCAAGAGCAACAAATCAAGATCAGACGGGTTCCATAATAGATCTTTACCACAGTGTGGACATGCTATACCACTTTATAAGAGATTGTGATGAGAAGCTCGAGTATCTCCAAAAAACAGTTGTGGTGCTTGGTCAAGCCGTCGCCAACTCTGCACTACCACCACCATCCAAGGATCAAGCGTAATTTATGGCATTCGGCACCTCCCAAGCTTGGTTGAGGTTTGCCTCAGTAATCGTGCATGCCTATTTACTTTATCTTGCAAAAATGATGTCTCTCTTTAGTACCTGCATCTTTATTTTCTGATTTTTTTATTTTGCAAGTCTGCTATCATCTGTCTAGAAAAATTATATGGTTGTATCCATTGAGTGAAACATAATAATGATATATTTGTGTGTTGGACATCAGCTTAAGCCTTGTCATGTAATATCTTAGACCGGCAACTCTCTTTAGCTCATCTTCGATTAGCAGGTCATGGACTTTCCAACATCAGGAGCTTGAAGGATGACGCTATTAGAGCATCTCTAACCAATCCTTATTACTCCCCAAAGTTGCTCCTCTAAAAAAAATTGTGGTTTCTAACCAAACCCCTAACACTTAACTCCTTAAAAAATTGAACACTAATTCATGCAAATTTTGATTGAAACTAGTCCATCAAACTTGATTCGAACTAGATTCAAACAGTAGCATAAATTATATTTACAGAATTACAAACAAAACATAAACTAAGATTGCATATAAACTAAAAAAACTAGTCGATGTCAGACTCCGCCAAGATTCTCTCTCATTCCTCATCGCTGCCGCGGTCGTCATCGCCCTCGCCCACTCCGTCGCCTGACCCGAAGCCGTCGTCATCGCTGGAGCAAAGATCAATGACCGACGCACTAGACGGCCTGGTTCATCGATCATCCGCGACTCCTAGAGCTCAAACTACCAATGCTTTTCCTCGACGTGATCCGGATACCGGCGGCGGAGCTCCGCCATATACTACTCGTTGGCGTGCTCCACCTCGAGGCGTTCGCATGACTCCTAGTACCCCCGCAGCTCGCATGTGGAGGCCACTCGGGGGTCGACAGGGGCCAAATCTGGCACTTCCGGGGTGCCGACAGGGATGTTCAGCCGCGCATTAGCGTCGTGGAGGCGTGCCTATAGAGAATGATTTGGTGCATCGATGATTATTGATCGTGCACTAGGCACATATATATAGGTACAAGGGGTGCGATCGGTGTCTTGTCTCCCAAGATACAAGTACATACAGGGGGAGAGAGACACTACAGGTGCGGCATACAAAACCCAGACCTACGTACATGTACACATGTTCAACACCCCCCCCCCCCAAGT
>NC_041392.1:693563265-693591156 GCF_002162155.2 Triticum dicoccoides | reverse complement strand
ACCGAAAGCCCTCAAACGTCGAGGTGGGTTGTCCCTTCGTCATGACATCGGCGAACTGCTGATCGGTGGGCACATGGAGAACTCGAACACGACCAAGTGCGACATGCTCCCTGACGAAGTGAATGTCAAGCTCAATATGCTTCGTCCGTCGGTGATGGACAGGGTTGGCAGCGAGATACACCATGGAGACGTTGTCACAGTAAACAAGCGTCGCCTTGGTAACCTCGCATAGCAACTCCTAAAGTAGTTGTCGTAGCCAAGAGCACTCCGCAACGGCATTGGCCACAGCCCTGTACTCAGCCTCGGCGCTCGATCGTGAGACTGTGCGTTGTCGTTTAGACGACAATGAAATCAGAGAGGCCCCAAGGTAGACACAGTAGCTGAAAGTGGAGCGGCGAGTGTCAGGACACCCAGCCCAGTCGGCGTCGGAGTAGGCGACAAGGCTGGTGTCAGGTGATGCCGTCAGGGTGAAACCCATAGCTGTGGTGCCACGTATGTACTGAAGAATACGTTTCACCAGAGCCCAATGAGTGTCACGAGGAGGATGCATATGAAGGCACACCTGTTGGACAGCGTACTGAATGTCCGGACGCGTCCGTGTGAGATACTGAAGCGCACCGACGATGGAGCGGTAGAAGGGAGCGTCGGACGCCGTAGAACCCTTGACGGCGGACACCTTAGCCTTCGTGTCGACAGGCGTAGGAGCAGGCTTGCAGTTAAGCATGCACGCTCTCTCCAGAAGCTCGTAGGCATACTTCTGCTGGTGCAGGAAGAAGCCAGTGGCCCGTCGCACAACCTCGATGCCGAGGAACTAGTGGAGAGCCCCCAAGTCCTTGAGGGCGAACTCAGTGCCGAGGCGAGCTGTGATCTGCTGAAGGAGCGCTGGCGAAGAGGCAGTCAAGATGATGTCGTCGATGTACAGGAGGAGGTACGCGGTGGCGGGACCCTGGTGATAAACAAACAGGGAGGCATCGGACCGCGTGGACCGGAACCCCTGCTGCTGAAGGAAGGCCATGATCCGCTGGTACGAGGCCTGAGGCGCCTGCTTCAGCACTTAAAGAGAACGGGAGAGCAAGCACACGTGGTCCGGATAGTCGGTGTCGACGAAACCAGTAGGCTGCTGACAGAACACCTGCTCGTCGAGATGGCCATGCAAGAAAGCATTAGACACATCGAGCTGGTGGACCGGCCAGGCGCGAGAAACAGCGAGCTGGAGAACAACGCGAACCGTACCCGGTTTGACAACCGGGGCGAAGGTGTCCGTGAAGTCCACGCCGGCACGCTGGCGAAAGCCGCGCACCACCCAACGCGCCTTGTAGCGCTCAAGGGAACCGTCGGGGCGAGTCTTTTGGCGGAAGACCCAGTTGCCAGTGATGACGTTGGCACGGGGAGGCCACGGAATAAGCTGCCACGAACGGTTGCGCTGCAGGGCGCCAAACTCCTCACGCATCGCCGCTAGCCAGTTCGGATCCCGAAGGGCTGTGCGAGCGGAGGTGGGTAGCGGAGACGATGCCGAGGTGGATGCAGCCCACGTGTACTCGTCCGACGGATAGTGCATGCTGGGACAAAGTGTCCCGGTCCAAGTGGGAGTGACCACATCGGTGAGGGGTGCGGCCGCAGCGATGGGGGCCGCAACAGGGGCTGCGGCGGGGGCCACAGCAAGGGCCGCAACAGGGGCCGCGGTGGGGGCAACCTAGGAGGCCGCTACATTAGGGGCCACGGTGGGAACGGGGGCCGCCGGGGGGAGCCACGGCAATAGGGCCCGTGGGGGCCGCGGCGGGGGCGGCTGAGGGGGCAGCAGCAGTGGCCGTGACGACAGGGGCCACGGTAGGGGCCGTAGCGGGGGCCGTAGCTCCAGGGGGCGCCGGCGCAGGGAGCGCGGGCAGGGCCGACTCCGGGGCGTGGCTGGGCGGTCCGCCAAAGGTGGGGGCAGGGGCGAACCGAGCTGCTGGAGACGCCGAAGGTGACGGTACCTGCTGAAACGGGAACACCAGCTCATCAAAGTAGACATGCCGCGAAGTGAAAACGCAGTGGGACACTGGATCATAGCCCCGGTAACCTGTGGTGTTGGGAGGATAACCAAGAAAAATGCAAGGAAGTGACCGGGGTGCGAGTTTGTGAGGAGTAGTGGACGCGGTGCTAGGGTAACAAAGACACCCAAAGATGCGAAGACCATCATAAGATGGAACCGCACCAAAGTGGAGCTGGTGAGGAGTGTAGTTCCAGTGGGAACGACAGGGGCGAATATTAATGAGGAGCATGGCGGTCGCAAGCGCGTCCGGCCAGAACCGAGGAGGCACGTAGGAGTGGAAGAGCAACATGCGGACACATTCATTAAGAGTGCGAAGGACGTGCTCAGCGCGACCGTTCTGCTGGGACGTGTGATAACCCACAAGTATATATAGGGGATCGCAACAGTTTTCGAGGGTAGAGTATTCAACCCAAATTTATTGATTCGACACAATGGGAGCCATAGAATATTCTCAAGTATTAGCAGCTGAGTTGTCAATTCAACCACACCTGGAAACTTAATATCTGCAGCAAAGTATTTAGTAGCAAAGTAATATGATAGTAGTGGTAACAGTAGCAAAAGGTAACAGTAGCAAAAGTAATGTTTTTTGGTATTTTGTAGTGATGATAGCAATAGAAACGGAAAAGTAAATAAGTGAAGAACAATATATGGAAAGCTCGTAGGCAATGGATCAGTGATGGAGAATTACGCCGGATGCGATTCATCATGTAACAGTCATAACCCAGGGTGACACAGAACTAGCTCCAGTTCATTGATATAATGTAGGCATGTATTCTGAATATAGTCATACGGTGCTTATGGAAAAAAACTTGCATGACATCTTTTGTCCTACCCTCCGTGGCAGCGGGGTCCTTACGAAACCTAAGGGATATTAAGGCCTCCTTTTAATAGAGTGCCGGAACAAAGCATTAACACATAGTGAATACATGAACTCCTCAAACTATGGTCATCACCGGTAAGTATCCCAATTATTGTCACTTCGGGGTTAATGGATCATAACACATAATAGGTGACTATAGACTTGCAAGATAGGATCTAGAACTCTCATATATTGATGAAAACATAATAGGTTCAGATCTGAAATCATGGCACTCGGGCCCTAGTGACAAGCATTAAGCATAACAAAGTCATAGCAACATCAATCTCAGAACATAGTGGATACTAGGGATCAAACCCTAACAAAACTAACTCGATTACATGATAGATCTCATCCAACCCATCACCGTTCAGCAAGCCTATGATGGAATTACTCACGCACGGCGGTGAGCATCATGAAATTGGTGATGGAGGATGGTTGATGATGATGATGGCGACAGATTCCCCTCTCCGGAGCCCTGAACGGACTCCAGATCAGCCCTCCCGAGAGGTTTTAGGGCTTGGCTGCGGCTCCGTATCGTAAAATGCGATGAATTCTTCTCTCTGATTTTTTTTTCTCCCCGAAACAAAATATATAGAGTTGGAGTTGAGGTCGGAGGAGCTCCAGGGGGGCCACGAGGTAGGGGGTGCGCCCCCACCCTCGTGGACAGGTGGTGGCCCCCCTGGTCTTCATCTTTTGCGAGGATTTTTTATTATTTCCGAATAGATGTTCCGTGAAGTTTCAGGTCATTCCGAGAACTTTTGTTTCTGCACGTAAATAACACCATAGCAATTCTGCTGAAAACAACGTTAGTCTGGGTTAGTTCCATTCAAATCATGCAAGTTAGATTCCAAAACAAGGGCAAAAGTGTTTGGAAAAGTAGATACGTCAGGGACGTATCAACTCCCCCAAGCTTAAACCTTTGCTTGTCCTCAAGCAATTCAGTTGACAAACTGAAAGTGATAAATAAAAACTGTTACAAACTATGTTCGCTCTTGTTGTTGTAAATATATAAAGCCAGCATTCAAGTTTTCAGCAAAGATTATGACTAACCACATTCACAATAACGCTTAGGTCTCAAGTTTACTCATATCAATGGCAGAATCAACTAGCAAGCAATAATAATAAATCTCGGATGACAACACTTTCTCAAAACATTCATAATATGATATAACAAGATGGTATCTCGCTAGCCCTTTCTGAGACTGCAAAACATAAATGCAGAGCACCTTTAAAGATCAAGGACTGACTAGACATTGTAATTCATGGTAAAAGAGATCCAGTCAAGTCATACTCAATGTAAACTAACAATAATGAATACAAATGACAGTGGTGCTCTCCAACTTCTGCTTTTTAATAAGAAGATGATGACTCAACATGAAAGTAGATAGATAGGACCTTCGTAGAGGGAAGCAGGGATTTGTAGAGGTGCCAGAGCTCGGTTTTGAAATAGAGATGAATAATATTTTGAGCGGTATACTTTCATTGTCAACATAACAACCAAGAGATGGCAATATCTTCCATGCTACACACATTATAGGCGGTTCCCAAACAGAATGGTAAAGTTTATACTCCCCCTCCACCAACAAGCATTAATCCATGGCTTGCTCGAAACAGCGAGTGACTCCAACTAACAAGAGTCCCAGGGAGAGTTTTGTTTGCAATTATTTTGATTTGATTTGCATAAAGCATGGGACTAGGCATTCCAGTTACCAGCCACTTTCTCGTGAGTGAGGAGCGGAGTCCACTCCTCTTGAGAATAACCCGCCTAACATGGAAGATACGGACATCCCTAATTGATACATGAGCTATTCGAGCATACAAAACGGGATATTTATTTGAAGGTTTAGAGTTTGGCACATACAAATTTACTTGGAACGGCAGGTAGATACCGTAAATAGGTAGGTATGGTGGACTCATATGGCATAACTTTGGGGTTTATGGAGTTGGATGCACAAGAAGTATTCCCGCTTAGTACAGGTGACCAGCTAGAGAGCGACAACAGTCATGAACTTGCATTAAAATTAATCAACACCGAATGCAAGCATGAGTAGGATATAATCCACCATGAACATAAATATCGTGAAGGCTATGTTGATTTTGTTTCAACTACATGTGTGAACATGCGCCAAGTCAAGTCACTTAAATCATTCAGAGGAGGATACCACCCTATCATACCACATCACAACCATTTTAATAGCATGTTGGCACGCAAGGTAAACCATTATAAGCTCCTAGCTAATCAAGCATGGCACAGGAAACTATGATCTCTAGTTGTCATTGCAAACATGTTTATTCGTAATGGGCTGAATCAGGAGCGATGAACTAATCATATTTACAAAAACAAGAGAGGTCGAGTTCATACCAGCTTTTTTCACCTCATTCAGTCCATCATATATTGTCATAATTTCCTTTCACTTGCACGATCGAATAGTGTGAATAATAATAATAGTGCACGTGCATTGGATTAAGATGGAATATGCAAGCATTCAATAAACAGGAGAAGACAAGGCAATATGGGCTCTTTTGTTAGATCAACAACAATGCATATAAGAGCTACTTCAAAAATTTAATTATGTTCTTCTCCTATTGACCCCCAAAGAAAAGAAAAGAAATAAAACTATTTACACGGGAGAGCTCCCAACAAGCAAAAGAAGAACAGGAAATCTTGTTGGGTTTTCTTTTTAATTACTACTACAAGCATGGAAAGTAAACTAATTAAAAGCTACAACTAATTTTTTTTGGTTTTTCTTAAGGTTTATCAAACACACAAAAAGAAAGAATAAAAGGGAAATAAACTAGCATGGATATTACAGTGAAAAAGTATGAGCACCGACATCCACCAATGAGTGTGTGAACATGAATATAATGTCGGTGAGGAATGCGTACTTCCCCAAGCTTAGCCTTTTGGCCTAAGTTGTTCTATGGCCACGGTTGGCCTGGCGGATATCCATAATAATAGTTGGGGTCGTACTGCGATGAAGAAGACTCTGATTGCCACTGGTTGGCAATCATCTCCGGATCCCAATGGTGATTAGACTATCGTGGAGGATCAACTTGTGGTTCCGACTCTGGCTCTGTGGCTGATGTAGGGTTCCAGTAGGCGTGAATAGCCTCTAACAGAACAAGGTACTGGCCTGAAGATAAATCAAACAAGGAAGGAGCAGGCAGGGTAATAGTCTCAGGATGATGTTTATGAAAGAACAATTTGTATTTAAGCTCCCCTTCCCTATTCTTAACAAAAAATCGTGTGCCACCGTACTCTTATAATCTAAATAAACATGAGGCAGCAATTTTTATTTCTTCTCATAATGCCTAATAGGTATGTTAAATGTGCAGTTGGGCGTGAAGCATAGATACCTCCAAAGATGGGGCCCTTTGTACGGTTCAGACTTAACCGTTTAGCAATAATACTGCCCATACTAACAGAGTTATCACTGAATAAACCATGGAACAAAATAATAATATCAGGAACACTAAGGTTTCCACAGTTTCCATGACCAATTAAGCAACGACTAGAAAATATTGCAAAATAGCATAAAACAGGAAAATGTATGCTAGTGATTCGTGCATCGGAAACCTTCCTCGTTTCCCCTACAGTGATGGTATCAATAAACCCATCCACATCCCCGCGATGTGGTTCCTCTGTCATGTGGTCGAAAGGGATCAAGCAAACCCGACAAAAATCATAAAGTGACATCTTCATAACCACATCATATAAATGAAACTCTACTGAAGGAGGTGATTCCCTAGGATAATAGTAGAAGTTTTGCACAAAAGTATTGGTGAGTAAGAGATACTATTCGCGTTGGTCGTGGAGGAAGTCGGTGAGGCCTACATTCTTATCCAATTCATAAAAATCCTCATAAATCCCAGTTGCTCTCAAGAATTTATCAGAGGGCCATTCACACGGCATAACCTCTGCGGTGCGAGGCAAATTATATTTGGGCTTCTGTGCATCTTCATTTTGCTTTTCCCTTGAGCTTCGGCTCGATGAGCCCCTCAAAAATGTCTTTATCATTTTCTGAAAAAATCTGAAATTTTTAGTAACTTCAAAATAAAAGTAAACCAAACTCAATAATATTGATAGCAACTACTCCTACAAGTGCCTAGGGCCTATATCATGCATCAAAACTACTTTTGTCGATATAAATTTGACATGCAAGCTCAAGAACAGGGTCACCTAAGAAGCAAACATTTGCAATGAATAAAGCACTAGAACAGAAACTAATTGGACCAATGGAAGAGTCACATACCAAGGAACAATCTCCCCAAGCAGTTTTGTTAGAGGTGCTTTGAGCAAGGAGATCAAAAATGGCAGCAAAATGAGCTTGGACTCGGGTATGAACTTGATATTCGTGTTTGGGGGAGGAAGAAGGAGTGTGTGGGTGAATGGATAAGTAGAGGAGGGCCACCGTGGGCCCATGAGGCAGGGGGCGCGCCCAGGGGGGTAGGGCATGCCCTCCACCCTCATGGGTAGGTGGGTGACCCCCCTGCTGTGTTCTCAGTACCAAATACTCTCAAATATTCTAGAAAAAATCATATTTAAATTTCAGGGCATTTGGAGAACTTTTATTTTCGGGGTATTTTTATATTGCATGGATAATCAGATAACAGACAGAAAAATACTATTTTTATTTTATTTAAAATAAATAATAGAAAGTAAAAGTGGGGTACAGAAGGTTGTGCCTTCTACTTTCATCCATCTCATGATCATCAAAAGGAATCCACTAACAAGGTTGATCAAGTCTTGTTAACGAACTCATTCCGAATAACATGGAACCGGAGAAATTTCGAATAACACTATGTTACCTCAACGGGGATATGCACATCCCCACTAATAAGAATATCATATTTCTTCTTGACAGTAGGAAGAGGAAATTCAAAACTTTCAAATATAATCGATGGACATTTTCCAATAGAGTTGATACTATGAACTTGAGGTTGTTTCCTCGGAAAGTGTACCATATGCTCATTACCATTAACATGAAAAGTGACATTGCCTTTAGTGCAATCAATAACAACCCCTGCAGTGATCAAGAAAGGTCTTCCAAGAATAATAGACATACTATCGTCCTCGGGAATATTAAGAATAACAAAGTCCATTAAAATAGTAACGTTTGCAACTACAACAGGCACATCCTCACAAATACCGACAGGTATAGCAGTTGATTTATCAGCCATTTGTAAAGATATTTCAGTAGGTGTCAACTTATTCAAATTAAGTCTACGATATAAAGAGAGAGGCATAACACTAACACCGGCTCCAAGATTACATAAAGCAGTTTTAACATAGTTTCTTTTAATAGAGCATGGTATAGTGGGTACTCCTGGATCTCCAAGTTTCTTTGGTATTCCACCCTCAAAAGTATAATTAGCAAGCATGGTGGAAATTTCAGCTTCCGGTAACTTTCTTTTATTAGTAACAATATCTTTCATATACTTAGCATAAGGATTCATTTTGAGCATATCTGTTAATCGCATATGCAAAAAGATAGGTCTAATCATTTCAGCAAAGCGCTCAAAATCCTCATCATCCTTTTCCTTGGATGGTTTGGGAGGAAAAGGCATGGGTTTCTGAACCCATGGTTCTCTTTCTTTACCATGTTTCCTAGCAACAAAGTCTTTCTTATCATAACGTTGATTCTTTGATTGTGGGTTAATCAAGATCAACAACAGGTTCAATTTCTATATCATTATCATTACTAGGTTGAGCATCATCATGAACATTATTATTAGCATTATCGCTAGTTTCAGGTTCATTACCAGATTGTGTTTCAGCATCAGAAATAGAAATATCATTTGGATTCTCAGGTGTTTCAGTGATAGGTTTACTAGAAGCATGCAAAGTCCTATCATTTTTCTTTTTCTTCCTATTAGAAGGACTAGGTGCATCTACATTATTTATCTGATAATCTTGCTCAATTCTCTTAGGATGGCCTTCAGGATACAAGGGTTCTTGAGTCATTCTACCACCTCTAGTCATAACTCTAACAGCATTATCATTATTCTTACTATTCAATTCATTGAGCAAATTATTTTGCGATTTAAGTACTTGTTCTACTTGAGTGGTAACCATAGAAGCATGTTTACTAATAAGTTTAAGTTCACCTTTGACATTAGCCATATAATCACCCAAGTGCTCAAGGATATTTGAATTGTATTTCAATTGTCTACCAAAATAAGCATTGAAGTCTTCTTGCTTAACCATAAATTTATCAAACTCATCTAAGCATTGTCTAGCAGACTTATAAGGAGGGATATTGCCTTCATCAAATCTATAGAGAGAATTTACCTTTACTACCTGTGTCGGGTTATCAAGACCACGAGTTTCTTCAATAGGTGATGGATCAAGATCATATGTTTCTTCAACAGGCGGTAAATTAAGACCATGTATTTCTTCAATAGGAGGCAAATTCTTAACATCTTCAGCTTTAATACCCTTTTCTTTCATAGATTTCTTTGCCTCTTGCATATCTTCAGGACTGAGAAATAGATTACCTCTCTTCTTTGGAGTTGATTTAGGAATTGGCTCAGGAACTGGCTCGGGAGCTGGTTCAGGAAGTGTCCAATTATTTTCATTTGCCAACATATTATTCAATAGAATTTCAGCTTCATCCGGCGTTCTTTCCCTGAAAATAGAACCAGCACAACTATCCAGGTAATCTCTGGAAGCATTGGTTAGTCCATTAAAGCAGCATTAAGTAAGTTGAGAAGCCTCCCCCAAGCTTGTGGGAGACTCTCTTCTCCAATTTTCACAAAATTATATGTATCCCTTAAAGCAGCTTGTTTCTTATGAGCAGGGAAATATTTAGCAGAGAAGTAAATAAATCATATCCTGGGGACTACGCACACAACCAGGATCAGGAGAATTAAACCATATCTTAGCATCACCCTTTAATGAGAACGGAAATATGTTAAGGATATAAAAGTAGCGAGTTCTCTCATCTTTAGTGAACAGGGTAGCTATATCATTTAATTTAGTAAGATGTGCCACAACAGTTTCAGATTCATAGCCATGAAAAGGATCAGATTCAACCAAAGTAATTATACCAGGATCAACAGAGAATTCATAATCCTTATCGGTAACACAGATAGGTGAAGTAGCAAAAGCAGGGTCAGGTTTCATCCTAGCATTTAGAAATTGCTTATTCCATTTAGCTAATAACCTCTTAAGTTTGTATCTATCTTTGCAAGCTAAAATAGCTAAAGAAGCTTCTTTATCAAAAACATAACCCTTAGGAATAACAGGCGAATCTTCATCATCACTTTCATCAGTATTATCAGATTCAATATTTTCATTCTCTCTAGCCCTAGCAAGTTGTTCATCAAGAAATTCACCAAGTGGCACAGTAGTATAAAGCATAGAAGTAGTTTTATCATAAGTATCATGCATAGCAAAAGTGGCATCATCAATAACATGCGACATATCAGAACGAATAGTAGAAGCAGGTTTAGGTGTCACAAGCTTACTCAAACAGAAGGTGAATCAAGTGCAGAGCTAGATGGCAGTTCCTTACATCCCCTCGTAGTTGAGGGATAAATCTTAGTTTTTGGATCTCCCAAGTTCTTCATAATGATAAGAAGATATAAATCCCAAGTGACTCAAAGAATAGAGCTATGCTCCCCGGCAACGGCACCAGAAATTGGTCTTGATAACCCACAAGTATAGGGGATCGCAATAGTTTTCGAGCGTAGAGTATTCAACCCAAATTTATTAATTCTACACAAGGGGAGCCAAAGAATATTCTCAAGTATTAGCAGCTGAGTTGTCAATTCAACCACACCTGGAAACTTAATATCTGCAGCAAAGTATTTAGTAGCAAAGTAATATGATAGTAGTGGTAACGGTAGCAAAAGGTAACAGTAGCAAAAGTAATGTTTTTGGTGTTTTGTAGTGATGATAGCAATAGCAACAGAAAACTAAATAAGAGAAGAACAATATATGGAAAGCTCGTAGGCAATGGATCAGTGATGGAGAATTATGCCGGATGCGGTTCATCATGTAACAGTCATAACCTAGGGTGACACAGAACTAGCTCCAGTTCATTGATATAATGTAGGCATGTATTCCGAATATAGTCATACGTGCTTATGGAAAAGAACTTGCATGACATCTTTTGTCCTACCCTCCCGTGGCAGCGGGGTCCTTACGGAACCTAAGGGATATTAAGGCCTCCTTTTAATAGAGTGTCGGAACAAAGCATTAACACATAGTGAATACATGAACTCCTCAAACTACGGTCATCAACGGTAAGTATCCCGATTATTGTCACTTCGAGGTTAACGGATCATAACACATAATAGGTGACTATAGGCTTGCAAGACAGGATCTAGAACTCTCATATATTGATGAAAACATAATAGGTTCAGATCTGAAATCATGGCACTCGGGCCCTAGTGACAAGCATTAAGCATAGCAAAGTCATGCAACATCAATCTCAGAACATAGTGGATACTAGGGATCAAACCCTAACAAAACTAGCTCGATTACATGATAGATCTCATCCAACCCATCACCGTCCAGCACGCCTACGATGGAATTACTCATGCAGGGCGGTGAGCATCATGAAATTGGTGATGGAGGATGGTTGATGATGACAATGGCGACGGATTCCCCTCTCCGGAGCCCCGAACGGACTCCAGATCAGCCCTCTCGACAGGTTTTAGGGTTTGGCGGCAGCTCCGTATTGTAAAACGCGATGAATTCTTCTCTCTGATTTTTTTCTCCCCGAAACAAAATATATAGAGTTGGAGTTGAGGTCAGAGGAGCTCCAGAGGGTCCACGAGGTAGGGGGCGCGCCCCCCACCCTCATGGAATGGTGGTGGGCCCCCTGGTCTTCATCTTTTGCAAGGATTTTTTATTATTTCCGAATAGATGTTTCGTGAAGTTTTGTTTCTGCACATAAATAACACCATAGCAATTCTGCTGAAAACAGCGTCAGTCCGGGTTAGTTCCATTCAAATCATGCAAGTTAGAGTCCAAAACAAGGGCAAAAGTATTTGGAAAAGTAGATACATCGGAGACGTATCAACATGTAGGGGCATGTGAGGAGAAAGATGGTGTCGTGGGACGCAAGTAAATAGCGGACGGCGACATTGTCAAACTCCTTGCCGTTGTCAGTTTGCAAGGCGAGGATGGGACGACGAACTGTGTGGTGACATATGAATAAAAGGTTGTGAGTGTGGCAAGAGCGTCGGACTTGCGACGGAGAGGGAATGTCCACACATAATGAGAAAAAATCATCCAATATCACCAGATAGTATAAATAGCTCGTGTTGCTAGCAACCGAGGACATCCAAACATCACTATGAAATAGCTGAAACGGAAAGGTGGAAATGTTTGTAGACTCTCTAAAGGGAAGACGAACGTGCTTGCCAAGACGGCAAGCCTCACAAGTATGATCGTCGACTTTATTACATGAGAAAGAAAAACTCTGAAGAATCTGATGCAAGACGGGCATGCCAAAGATCGACACTGGCGGCGAAGGCGACGGGACGACGGGTGGTGGTGGCGCCGGAGAGGTGCACTAGGTAAAGCTCGTCCGGGCTGTCACATCGGTGGAGTACCATCCGTGTATGGGCATCCTTCACAGAAAAACCGATGTCGTCAAATTCAATGGTGATAGGGTTCTCACGAGCAAGGCGACGAACAGAAACAAGATTAGTAACTAAGTCAGGAGACACAACAACATTAGACATATGGACAGGAGTAGAAGTAGACGGAAAAGACATATGACCGACATGTGTAATGGGTAGGGGGGAACCGTTACCAACGGTGATACGGGTGGGAGTATGAACGGGAGTGGCAGCCATGAGGTTACCGGGATGAGCAGTCATGTGAGCGGTGGCGCCCGAGTCCATGTACCAGTCACCACCGCCACCATAAGAGCTCGGTGATGGGGCGGAGTGCAGGGAGGCGAGCAGGGCCGGGTCCCACGGCGATGGTACCTGAGGAGGGTAAAACCCTCTGTAGGACGGCGCGGGAGCTGCACCGAAAGCCGACGCGGCGGTGGCGCCGTAGGCGGGCGCGGCCCTGTAGGCGGGCGCAGGCGGGGCGGAGGCACCATAGCCGCTGTAGGGAGCGGCGTTCTACGCGGTGAAGAGAGCCTGGTGGCCCGCCGGGCGAGGCCCAAGGATGCCCGGAGCAGGAGCTCGAGGAACCGCATCGAGTAAGCGTTGACGACGCCGGTGCACGGGTTGGTGCCGTACGTCCATGGGGGAGTCACCTGCTGCTGCTACTGATGAGCCCCCCCCCCCTGTCGCCTGTTGCTACTTGCGGCCGCCCCCGCGGCGGTTGCCGCGACGTCCACCGCCCAGCTGCTAGGGGGGCAGCGGGAGGGGAAAATACCTCGGAGGCGCGGGGGGCGGCGGCTGCTGGCGCGGCTCGGGTGGGGCGGCCGGTGGAGGGGCACCACGGGAGGTGCCGGCGGCGAGGGCGTGATGCTGCACACGCTTCTTGACCCTCTTCATCCGGCGCTCTTCCAACCGCAAGTACGCCACAAACTTGGGGAAGGAGGGCTCCGGCATCAAGGTGAGGTTGGAGGCGGTGTTGCCAAAGTCCTCGTTGAGGCCGACGGTGAGCGTGCTAAGGAGGAGGTCGTCATCCACCTTGGCTCCAATGTCACGGAGCTCATCCGCCAACATCTTCAGACGGCGGCAGTAGTCATCAATGGACTGTTCATCCTTGTGACAGTCAAAAAATTCCTGCTGCAAAAAAACGCGGCGCTGAAGCTTGTTGTCGGTGAAGAGGCCGTTCAGCTTGACCCACATGGCACGGGCGTCGTCGCCGGCGCTCACGGCCGTGTGGAACAAGTCCTTGGAGATGATGGTGAAGAACCACTAGATGATCGTGGCGTCGATCGCGGTCCACTCGGCGTCGTCCACCATGGCGCGGGAGTCCATGGTGCCATCCACATGATCCACGAGGTTGTTCTTGCGGAAGAGCAGCAAGAAGTACGTTTTCCACGCGAAGTACGTGGAGTTGGAGGGATCGAGGACCACGGGGACGAGGCGTCGAGGACCACAGGGACGCATGCATGAACGTTGATGTCGCGAATCTCAGCAGAGTCGACAGTGTAGGGGTTGGAGTAGGTGGAGGTGTTGAACGACATGACTGCGAGGTCGTGGGGAGGAAGGCAGCGCGACTGGGGAGAAGTGGCGTGGCGGTGGAGGGCGGGTGGCGCAGCTTGGGGAGAAGCGGCGCGGCTGTGGAGGGCGGGCGGCGCGGCGGGAGGGCGGCGCGGGGTGAAGGGGAGGGCGCGCGGGGTGGTGGGGAGGGCGCGCGGGGAGGATAAGGTGCGCGGGGAGGAGGTACGCCGCCGCCACCAAATCTATAGGATGTCGTACGCCCGCGCTGCCTGGACTGCCGACTGGTACGAACCGATCCAGATGTGGCAGTGGGATTCGTGGTCCGTAACCTGGGCTACCCACGTCCCCCACACCTGGCGCTGCACACCAAGGTACCTCCTCTATGGCGCCGGCGGTGATGATAGGTCCGGGAACCGGCAGTAGGACCTGCCGCCATAACCTCAGGCTTGGGATGTCTGCATGTGGTAGCATGAATTAGTGCATCTAGTCAGCGGCGGGGACCTACGGCGGCAGGATCCGGCTATTTGGGTGGCGGGGTGGCGCCGGAGTGGATGTGGGGTGCTTCGGCGGCTGCGGAAAGGATGAAATTAAGCGGTGGGACGGAAAAAAAATTAGCCCAGCGGTGGACGACCGGAGGAGCAAAACCGGAATTTCACTCCTCTAACCCATTTTAGTGGATCGGTTTGATATACTCTTAGATTGTTAAACTAAAACTACGTCTGGTAACTTTGGTACATCCGTGAATATTGGAATGTTGCATAGAATAGAAGGGCGCATGAAAAAAATATTTCTAGAATCTAAATCCATTACAATAATTTGGAACCTACCATGTTCTTACTTCAAATATGGACGGACTATTTGGGCTAAGTACGAAAGACAACTAAATAGTTGCATCTAGATGTGTATTAATAATTTATTTCATGGATCATCTATTATGCAAGCTCATTTTCAATTTTTTGCTTGCAAATTCCCTACACGAAGGTTGGTTTGTTTGCTTGTACATCTAGCTCGTTTAGCCATGTTAGTACTTCCATATTCGTGCCCTCCATTCCTATATATATGGAAGAAATGACATGCAAGTAAATTGTCAAGGGTACTGCAAGTCAAAGCCAATTATTGTTTTCCATGGTCCATATAAATAAGTTGTTGCGTGGGTTCTAACACGATCTATTAGTATATGGTAGCAGTAGAAGTTGAACGGGAAAATCTGTGTAATCAACCCACCGAAAGAAAGTGTGGGAGGTTAACCTTGATTTAGGGCATTTCTAACCAATCCCTAAAGTAGCAGAGGATCCGGCTGAGTAAATCCTTGGTGGAGTATTTTTTTTATTCCACTAAATTTTCGCCGGACCTAACCGATTTCTTATCTATATAGAAGTAAAAAAAAATATCATTTGTTTTTCATTTTCCACCACCTGAACACATTTCTTTGCTTCTTTATTTCATTCAATGACATTTGATACATTGGAGTACATAATTCATCAATTCTTTGCTACGAGAGCAAAACCAAAGAAAACAAGAACCACAATTAGACACTTTAAAAGATATCCAACTTCTATAACTTCTCCCACTAATTGGATTAATATCTTCTCTATGTCTTCATTGTTTATTCTCTCTATTGGCTTCTCGAGCTTGCACCTTCTTTCTTTTTCGATTCCAACAAATTCGACGTTGATTTGCATCTAGTCTCATCTCTAGTCTCTATTACAGCAACAAGTGCACGAACATCTCTCATATTTCGTGCTATAAATAGATCAGTGTAATCTTATTCCCAATTCCAAAAACTTGCATCTATCCTATACACAATATTGAGAAAACAATGAGCTACCGAAATTGCGCCGAAGCCAGTGAACAACTTAATCAAAGAAACACATACCCCATCTTTTTTGCACTTGAGGAAGACCCATCCAGGATGTTCTGGCATGGCAGAAACTCGGTGCATCACCTGCCACGGGTACACGTCGCACTTTATGACAGGCAACGGGGAGCTGACGAGCTGTTGGGCCAACGCCAAGCACGGGTGACAGCCCGGCATGTCTTTGCCTACGAACTGCTGACAGGAGAGATCCAAGCGGCTAAAGGTGAAGTCAATACCTGCATGTGGTGCGGAGGCGTTGCCGGGGCTGTGTAGTCCGGTACCCGGCCAATCCATGTCAAGGCGCAGTCGCCAGTGGCCGGATGCGCCAAATCCAATGAGGGCGGTGGCGGCCGCCGCAGATCTGCCGGTTGTGCGCCGGCGACGGGGCAAGAGTGGCACAAATCACTAGTAGAAAAAGGGTCAAATGTGATACACATTAGTCCCGGTTTGTGCTGGTTCCAACGGCTAGGCGGGAGGAGATCTTTAGTACCGGTTCGTGGTGAACCTTTAGCACCGGTTCGTGCCACGAACCGGTACTAATGAGAGTGGTGGCAGGATGTTGTCAGAGTGGGGCCCCTCCAGCACCTTTAGTACCGGTTCGTGCCACGAACCGGTACTAAAGGTCGTCCTATATAAACCCTTCGTCCACCAGCACTCTGTTCTTCCCCCTTTCTCCTCTCCCTCTCCTCTGTTCTTCCATTCTTCCTCTCAGAGTTCATCACAAAATTTGCCCCATATTTGTCAAGATTTGCAGGCCCCGATCCATTCAAATGATCACAAAGATTAGCAACTTTGTCCTTTCATCTCTCATTGCTAGATTAGCTCTTGCATTGGTTTATATAGTGATTAATTGTGGGTTTTTAGTAATTTGGGAGGAATTATATGTGGTATTGATTTATATGCAAATTGAGGTCAAAATAACACTTAGTTTGCATATGTAGGTGTGGTTTACTTAGTGCCTTCTAAATCTCCGTCATAACCACAATCGGTCGCCCGCACCGTCCCGTCGCCGGCACCACCTTGTGGTGAGCCTCTTGTTCATGAAATTTTATATAAAAAATTGATGTTTGTGTGATTTGGATATATAGTTACTCGTATAATTATCTTACTCGTACGTTGTTTGTTATACATAGTGCCATGGTTTTGACATCTGTCCCCGTCGGCCCTCGTCCTTGTTATGATTCGAGTGTGGTATATTCTCTTTTAAAACTATTTGTTGCATTTCGTGTTTATGACAAATTATGCCCATCAAGCTGACATAGATATTTGTATGTAGGAGGTAGTTGAACCGGAAATTCCAACCGACCCTATTGTCGAGAGGTTAAATTTAGTTGAAAGAGAAAACGAGGATTTGAAAGAAAAATTGAAAAGAATTGAGGGGGAGAAGATGGAATTGGAGTTGCATGTTACTGATGTCGTCGATGATCACAAGATTAAGATGGAGAAAATGCGCTTGAAGATTAGAAAGATTAGAAAATATGCCATTCATAGTGAGGCTTGGTATCATTATGCTGTTGGATCAATTGTTACCTTAGTTGCGATGTTGATCACATTTGTTGTTGCATTTAAATTCTTTAGCTAGAGAGTTATTTGTTTGTTGCATTTAAGTGTTGTATGAACTCTATGTATTGTATTAATATGGTGTTTTCAGTGATGTGTATTGAAGATGAGCCGCAATGGATGTACGATGACCGATGCTCTCTCGAGTTCATTAATGGCGTGCATACTTTTCTGCTTGTGGCTGAGGCAAACAAGCGGGCGGATGGTTTTATGCCTTGTCCATGTGCTGGCTGTAAGAATGGTCACAATTACTCTACGTCAAGAACCATTCACGTCCACCTGTTTGAGTCCGGTTTCATGCCCCACTATAATGTTTGGACCAAGCAAGGAGAAACAGGGCTTATGATGGAAGACAAGGAAGAAGAAGAGGACGACGATAGCTATCCTGGCCATGGATTCCCTGAATACGATGATACAACAATGAGGGAAGAAGCTGAGCCGGTAATGCGGGAAGAAGCTGAGCCGGCAATGCGGGAAGAAGCTAAGAAGAGGCATCAGATGAGCCCGTTGATGATCTAGGTCGGGCCATTGCCGATGCAAAGAGAAACTGCGCAAGTGATTTGGAGAAGAAGAAGTTGCAGCGCATGTTAGAGGATCACAAAAAATTGTTGTACCCGAATTGCGTAGGTGACAAGAAAAAGCTGGGCACCACACTGGAATTGCTACAATGGAAGGCGGAGAATGGTGTATGTGACAAGGGATTTGGAAAGTTGCTGGTAATGATAAAGAATATGCTTCCAAAGGACAACGAATTGCCTGAGAGTACGTACGAAGCAAAGAAGGATGTCTGCCCTCTAGGGTTAGAGGTGCAAAAGATACATGCATGCCCTAATTATTGCATCCTCTACCACGGTGAGTACGAGGATTTGAATGTGTGCCCGGTATGCGGTGCATTGCGCTATAAGATCAGCCGCGATGACCCTGGTGATGTCGAGGGCAAGCGCCCCAGGAAGAAGATTCCTGCCAAGGTGACATGGTATGCTCCTATAATACCACGGTTGAAACGTTTGTTCCAAAACAAAGAGCATGCCAAGGCGATGCGATGGCACAGAGAAGACCGTAAGAAATACGAAAAGTTGAGAGTACCCGCTGACGGGTCGCAGTGGAGAAAAATCGAAAGAAAGTACGGGAAGGAGTTTGCAGATGATGCCAGGAACGTATGGTTTGGTCTAAGCGCAGATGGCATTAATCCTTTTGGGGAGCAGAGCGGCAACCATAGCACCTGGCATGTGACTCTATGTTTGTATAACCTTCCTCCTTGGTTGTGGATGAAGCGGAAGTTCATTATGATGCCAGAGCTCATCCAAGGCCCTAAGCAACCCGGCAATGACATTGATGTGTACCTAAGGCCATTAGTTGAAGAACTCTTACAACTGTGGAATGGAATAGGTGTACGTGCATGGGATGAGCACATGGGGGAAGAATTTGACCTAAAGGCGTTGTTGTTCGTGACCATCAATGATTGGCCTGCTCTCAGTAACCTTTCAGGACAGACAAACAAGGGATACCGCGCATGCATGCACTGTTTGGACGATACTGACAATATATATTTGGCTAATTGTAAGAAGAATGTGTACCTGGGACATCATTGATTTCTTCCGAGCAGGCATCCTGTAAGAAAGAAAGGCAAGCATTTCAAAGGTGAGATGGATCACCGGATGAAGCCTCGCCACCGTACTGGTGCTGATGTACATGATATGGTCAAGGATTTGAAGGTGGTCTTTGGAAAGGGTCCTGGTGGACAACCTGTTCCGAATGACGCTGACGGGCGCGCACTCATATGGAAGAAGAAATCTATATTTTGGGGCATGCCCTATTGGAAAGACCTAGAGGTCCGCTCCGCAATCGACGTGATGCACGTGACGAAGAATCTTTGTGTGACCCTGCTTGGCTTCTTGGGCGTGTATGGGAAGACAAAAGATTCACCTGAGGCACAGGAGGACCAGCAACGTATGCACGGAAAAGACGGCATACATCAGGGTCATGCAAGCTACGCTCTTACCAAAGAAGAGAAGGAAATCTTCTTTGAATGCCTGCTCAGTATTAAGGTACCGTCTGGCTTCTCATCGAATATAAAGGGAATAATAAACATGGCAGAGAAAAAGTTGCAGAACCTAAAGTCTCATGACTGCCACGTGATTATGACGCAACTGCTTCTAGTTACATTGAGGGGGCTTCTACCGGAAAATGTTCGTTTAGCCATTGTGAAGCTATGTGCATTCCTCAATGCATTCTCTCAGAAGGTAATCGATCCAGAAATCATACCAAGGTTAGAGAATGGTTTGGTGCAATGTCTTGTCAGTTTCGAGGTGGTGTTCCCACCATCCTTCTTCAACATCATGACGCACGTCCTAGTTCACCTATGCGAAGAGATTAACATTTTGGGTCCTGTATTTCTACACAATATGTTCTCTTTGAGAGGTTCATGGGAGTCTTAAAGAAATATGTTCATAACCGTGCTAGGCCAGAAGGAAGCATCTCCAAGGGCCATGAAAATAAGGAGGTCATTGAGTTTTGTATTGACTTTATTCCTGACCTTAAGCCGATTGGTGTTCCTGAATCACGGCATAAGGGCGGACTGGATGGAAAAGGCATGCTAGGAGGGGATCAAATAATATGTATGGACGGACATTCTCTCACTGAAGCAAACTACACAGTTCTATAGAATTCCGCCTTGGTGGCTCCGTATATGGAAGAACACAAGAATTTGCTACGCTCCAAACACCCGGAGCGGTCTGATGACTAGATTACACGTGAACAAACTAGGAGTTTCGCCAGCTGGTAGTAGACACGTACCATGCATGACGCCTCTATTGAAGATGACATGTACTTGTTGTCTCAGTTACCATCTTCGAATATAATGACTTTCAAAGGGTACTAGATAAATGGTAATACATTTTACACGATCGCCCAAGATAAGAAGAGCACCAACCAAAACAGTGGTGTCCGCTTTGACGCAGAAACCAAGACGGGAAAGGAAACATATTATGGTTATATACAGGACATATGGGAACGTGACTATAGACGTGGTTTGAAGGTCCCTTTGTTTCAGTGCAAATGGGTCAATATGACATGAGGCGGGGTAACGGAAGACCCGCAGTACGGAATGGAGACAGTGGATCTCAACAATCTTGCGTATGCAGACGAACCATTCGTCCTAGCCAATGATGTGGCACAAGTTTTCTATGTGAAGGACATGTCTACCAAGCCGAGAAAAAGAAAAGATAAGGAAGCGAATGCATCATACGATGAGCCAAAGCGGCACATAGTTCTTTCTGGGAAGAGAAATATCATGGGAGTGGATGACAAGACAGACATGTCAGGAGATTATGAAAAGTTTGATGAAATTGCTCAGTTCATAGTGAATATTGACCCGAGCATCCCGTTAAATGATGAAGATTTTCCATGGTTACGGCACAAAGGGACACACGTGAAGAAAAAGTTTCACACCCAAGGATCTGGGATGTGATTGGCTTCACTATATATCATCACTTTCTTCTGTGTTTCACACCCAGCAGGGAATCTCTGTAATAGTTAGGGATAGTTATGTGTTTTAGCATTTGAAACGCGAAGAAATTTTATGTGCAAACAAATACTTTCATGCATTTACTGATTTTTTTCAGCTAAATTGAAAAACACTTCAAATGAACTCCGAAATGGTTGAAAGTTGGCATGGTATCATAATTTCACCCACATAGCATGTGCAAAAAAGTAGAGAGGGTTACGGCAAAAACTGGATGCACTTCGTGTACAAAATGGACAATCTCTTTCGAACTATCAGGGTTTCGGACGAAAACTCATCCGTTACAAAGGCATTTCATTTTTTAAATAATCTAAGCATTACCAAATTGAATATAATGATAAAAACACACTAATATTAAACATAATAAAAAAGAATCACTGAAAAATGTATTTTTAAAGTTAAGTTATTCACAAACTAGTGACTCACACAAATTTCAAATAATTCAAAATTTAAACTATTCAAATTTGAAAACTACCGGCACTAACAGAAAGTTTCTAATTTTTTGTACCTAAAGCAAAAATATAAACAAAGAAACTCTAAATATTGAAAAAACAACTAAAAATAAATAAAACTAAATAAATAAAGCAGAAAAGAAAAAACTAAATGAAAAAAAGCCCACCTACTGGGCCACAGCGGCCTGCATACGACTAGAAACCCAAATTCTAATTGGGCCAGGATGCAGGCCCGCTTGCCCAATAGGCCCATTAGGGCATAGCAGCAGACGTAGGACTGGAAGGCCTGCTTATGAGAGGAGCTCGAGAGGGCTACCGCACTGGGGCTTATAAACCAGTGCGGGCGCCCCTCAGCTAGCGAGCTGGGACTAAACTTGCTGGACCGCACCTGCGCCAGCACACCACCTTTAGTACCAGTTGGTGGCTGGAACCGGTACTAAAGAGTGGGTCTTTAGTACCGGTTCCTGCCACCACTCGATACTAAAGGTGTGCTCTTCCCGCCGCTTGGCCTGGCCAAAACAGGCCTTTAGTATCGGGTGGTGGCACCAACCGGTACTAAAGGCGTCCCCTATATAACAAACACTTCGAAAAATTTCAGTTTCTCATCTCCCACTTCTCTCTGCCGCCGCTCTGTCCCGCATCATCGCCGCCCTTGTCGCACCGTCCCCGTCGACTCCGCGACACCCCCGTCCTCGTCGCGCCGTCCCGTCGACTCCGCACCGCCCCCATCGTCGGCCCGTCCCCGTGGCCGCACCGGCCCATCGTCGTCCCCTCGACTCGCAGTCGCCTTGGATCGACCTCGCCTCGCCGTCGCAGTCACCTCGCCGTCGCCGTCGCCTCGACCTCGCCTGCGCGCGCTGTGAGCCCCTTCCCCGGCCCGTCTCCTCCCTCCAATCGGTCAAAGCCACTGCACCGCCGGCGCCGGCCATAGCTGCTGCACACACACGCGCGCGCGCGCACACACACACACACACACTACACGCGCACACACACGCACAATTTTTCTGTTTTTTAGTTTTTAGTTTTTTCTGTTTTTCTGTTTTTCATACAAAGTTTTAGATGAATTAATTAAATAGATTAGATTAATGTCAAATATTATATAGAAATGTTAGTTATAATATATATAATGTCAAAGGTTTTTCCTGTTTTTTATACAAATGTTATAGAAATGTTAGTTATACAAAAATGTTAGAAATTTTGGAAATGTTAGTTTTAGCTTGATGAATTAGATTAATTTCAAATTGTTAGACGATGATCGATGTTTTTTTAGTTTCTTATTTTTTAGTTATAAAATTTAGAATTTGCATATATGAAATCACAATCCATCATTTAAAAAATGTTACTTTACTTTTGCGGCATATAGTATTTGTTGTCGACGATGCCCGGCCCGCATCCTCGCCGTCGACCCGTTCGCGACGACGTCCTGCTTCAGAGGACCCATGTCCGGGACTGGGCTCTGCCGGGCTGGCACTGGGAGGTATTACCTTCAGGGGCGCGACGCTTGGTGAGGAACCCGGCCCCGGGTCCCGTCGTCGACCCTGATCTCCTTTGGTGGCGTTCGCGTGGGCCACTTTTGGTGCGGAGGTAGCCGACCCCGCCGGAGGTGGTATGTCGTCGTGTTAGGGAGGAGGACGAAAACGTCCATCGCTACATGGCTGCTATGGACGTCAGGTTCTCCAATACCTGGCAGGTTCTTTGGGAAGATCACCCGAGCTATGATCCAGTGATGGTTCCTTCACTTTGGTTGTCCACCGCCCGCGCCTCAGGAACCGCGAGTGGGCTAGATTACTCTTTAGTATTCGATCTTTATTAGCTAGCTAGCGAGTGATGTATTCGATATATATTATTCGAGACGATAACTACTAGGAAAAGACCTACTAATGGCGCACCAGTTTTGCCTAATAATGGCGCATCACTGGTGCACCATTAGTAGCACGCCACTAGTAATTTTTACTAATGGCGCACCATCCAGTGCGCCATTAGTATATAACACCATGCGCCATTAGTGTGCCTCCCAGGGGCCATATTTAACCATGTGCTTTGGCACACTAATGGCGCACTGCGGATAGATGCGCCATTAGTATACTTGGCATACTAATGGCGCACTCTGTAGTGATGCGCCATTAGTATGAATATTAGGTTTTATTTTTTTTACTTTTCTGATTTTTGCACATGTTACAAAATATATTATTTGACAGAATATAGATAGTAGCACATAGCAACAGCAGATTCATCAAATACAATAGAAGATTAGTCTCCGAATACAATTCATCATATTAGTCTCCGAATTCAAAAGACCGAACAAAGATAAAACATTACAAGTCTCGAGACCGCGAGTATCGAGTTTGTCGGAAGTAATACTAATCCTAACAAGTCCTACTAATCATCATCATACAACTTCTACTCGTTATTCATAACAAGTCATAAGATCATCATCTTGATAGTCATCGAACCAACCCTACTTAATTGTTCTTAGCACATGATCATCAGTATTAGGCAGGACCTAAATACCCTATTTAAGCTAAAATAGCATAAAACAATATAGACCCTGACTCTCCATTATGGAGAATGGAGAACATCCTATCTCCAATTCTTGCGTTTCGCTTCCTTTTGCTTCCAAGAAGGTCCTTACGACTGTCCATACATTTTTTCCATCCTTTGATTTTCATGTCTCCACTTCTTTTAGAAATCTCGTATGGACAGTTGAGATTCATAGGACGACCTGGCTGTATGTTCAAAACATTAACACTACCTTTATGATACATCATATGAGGCACACAATTCTCTGGGATTATCTGTTGAAAAACGTAGTAATAACTTCATAGTTAGCAATGATGTACTAATTTTAGAAGTATGCAAAAGATGCACGGATGTCGTAATAGTAAAAATCTTACCAGGGTATCTCCATGCTAGTTACCGTAGTTGAACACATGCACTAGTGGCACGTATTTACCATAATGTTGAGGAGTTTGTTTGTGGATAATGTAATTCTCAATGTCAGTACAAAATCCGACCAGATGATTTTTCTCCTTGTAAGTTGTTAATTCGGAGCAATCAGTGTAGTGGGTTTTGTCTACCATGTCCTGCACATTCTTTGAACAATAAAAATAAGCTGTCAATGGAAATTAGCTGTCAACTATTTTGAAATAAACAATATAAATTAGCTAATAACTATGTTTGAGAAACTCACATAGCGGTAGAACTGGAGGCGTATCAACAAGGACCCAAATGTCCATATTGTCTTGGTTGATGTCAGGATTACCAAGATCCATGGTGATAAGCATACCCTCATCAAAACCATACATCTTGCAAAATGGGTTACGCTCTCAGAATTATATAGATTTACTTCAAAGTCCACATCATGATGAGTCCTTAGGTGAATTTTCTTTGTTTCAGAAATTTCATGGTCTTCAAAATCCATCCTCTCCAAGACATAGCGTCTTGCATGGCATGAGATAAGCTATACTCGAATTGTAAAAGATGAAAATTACACGTTGAAATAGTTGAAGTCATGCTTAATTATGAAAATAACACTTGTCGTCATTGTGTAACGTTCAACTTCGAAGGTCTCCTCGATCTTAATGCTGAAGCGCCGATCATCATCCAAGTGAGGCATGTCGCACAGACCTCGATCGTCGTGGCACCAGTCGCACTCCGCCAGGAGACTTTCGTCATCGGATGATGATGACGACATATCCTACGTTCATAATTCAAAACTACATCATTTAGGGTTTGTCGACACCGAGGCATCCTAAAAGCTAAGCTTTTATCATTTAGGATTTGTCGACGCTGAGGCACCCTAAAAGCCTAAGCTTTCATCATTTAGGTTCTTATCGACACCGAGGCACCCTAAAAGCCAAGGTTTTATCATTTAGGGTTTATCGACGTCGAGGCACCCTAAAAGCCTAGGCTTTCATCATTTAGGTTTTGTCGACGCCGAGGCACCCTAAAAGCCTAAGGTACATCATTTAGGTTCTCATCGACACCGAGGCACCCTATAGAAGCGAAGTTAAGTTTTCATCATTTAGGGTTTATCGATGCCGAGGCACCCTAGGTTGGGCCTAATCACTAGGCACTAATCACTTGGCTCTATTGCCACCTATGTTGGGTTTATCATCTAGGGTTTATCGATGCTAACGAGAATTCTAAGTTGGGCCTAATCACTTGGCTCTATTGCCACCTATGGTTTAATGCAGCACGAATGGCGGGGCAGTTGATCCTACTTAACTAAGTACTAAGATACCCCGGCCCATGCATTAGTCGCAAGTACCCCATATGTCCTATTTTTAGCAAAGTCATGCTAAAATTCACGGAAAATTTCAGCATGACCTTTGCTGAAAATAGGACATATGGAGTACCCGAATTTGCCGGAACGGAAGTTAATCGATATTCCGTCAAACTCAAGGGCCTCTCGGGGTACCTGCAAATTCATTACCCCACCCCAACCCAGCTGCAACCCCACAATACCCCACAATATCATCACGACACGATGGTCGGAGGCAAAACCCCCCAATATCATCAAAATACTCCAGTTATGAAGTAAAATTCCTGAAGTATTCCAGGAGTAGAACCTGAAGTGTAGTCAGTGGCTTCACCTATGTGCATAAAAATCATAAAAATTCAAAATCATTTGAAACCTGATCACTAGTCATAAAAATTCAATATCATTCAAAATCAAATTCTACTAATTAGTTCTTGTGCTCATCCAGTAGCAACATCTTTCATACATGATCAGTAGTCATGTACAAAATTTTATTTAAACTGAATTTGCAAATCAACAAGAGCTCTACTAGTTTCAGACTAGATTTACACTAAATACACTAGAGTATTTGACCAGTAGTCATGTGAACTCTTTGAATTTGTAAACACTTCCAGACTTGAGCATTGAGAGTTCACAATTGCAAAAAATGTCCCTTGTTCCTGAACTTGTATTGTACTCCATTCATTCAAGCAGAAAGAAACAATTATTGTTGATACTCATGTGCTTCTTTCCAAATAATTTTATTTATTCAGAGTTTGAGAAATTTTGAACAAAAAAGAACGCAAGATACAGACTGAATTTGATGTTCAAAAATAACTGATAGTAGCATGCTATGGTACAGATAAAGTTGGGTCATAGTAACACACAGTAACATTTGTGGAATCCAAATTGAAACAATAAATCACAGCTAGCTAGCAACTGAAAATCAAATTGGCACTTTCTCCAAACTCATACATGTCTTCTCTTTTTGTAGCATCAGTGCTCACCTTGATGGATTAACTGAATTTTCTACAAACACCAAGTACTAGGGCACACAAAAGTTCTGAAATTTGTGTGCCTAACTAAATTAACTGAATTTTCAGTAACCGAATAAACTGAATTTTCAACACTGACAAATATTAATAGGTTGACTATAGCAAATCCAATTTGCATGCTTCACTACATATAATTTACAATAATCCGAGGGGACAAATACAGCACTGGAAAAGTCAATTCAGGTTTATCTGAATTGGCAGCTACAGTGATGACATTTAAAGCTAGCTAGAGGGAAAAGCCATTTAAAAAATCCTCTCATCTCATATGAGGAGTGTTAATCCTAAGACTAATAGTTTTTTGTGCAGTACAGCTACAGTGATGCCCTGTCCATTTTGTCCCTCCCCGACTAGATACTAGAGTAGCACTGTTGATGCCCTGTTCTTGCTGAACTTTATGACAGTATATACAACAACTTATCCTCTTAAGCCAAAACAACTTTCTAAAAACCAGATGCAACTTGTTGAGCTAATTTTGAGCAGAACTCCTTGAGGAACTAGCAGCAAAAGTTACTGAACTAGCAGCAAGCTTGTGTTATTGCTTACTAAGGTACTGAACTGATCAGAACTTCAGAACAGTGAGCTTTACATACTAATTTCAGAGGGATTTGAACCTAATTTGACCTACATTCGAGAGGGATTTGACCTTATTTTGCATCTACACTAGCCCCTAATCCATGGCTAGAGCTACTAGTAGGAACACATGGTAGAGTAATTAGGCAGCCTTGAGGAACCCAAATCCATGGCTGCTAGATCGAATGAAACAAGGAGGGGAGTTGGGGGGACCTTCACCTTGGGCGGCTTAACGACGGCGCTGTGGATTTAGAGATCTAGGTGGAAGAAGCCCTTGATTGTGGCAACTGTGGTGGCTGGGTGTGCCCCTCCTGCTCCTCCTCCTCGAGCAGGAGAAGGTCGGCGGCTACACAGTGACGAGAAGGCCCTCCTCTCCTCTCCGGGCGTCATCCTAGTCGCTTGCCGGCGCGGTCTACCTGTAGAGACGAGACAAGAAGGGGTCAGGGGTTTGGAGTGGAGGGGGGCTTACGGGCGGAGAGGACGAGCGGAGGAGGAGGAGGGCTTACGGGCGGAGGAGGACGGGCGGAGGAGGAGGGGGGCTTACGGGCGGAGGAGGACGGGCGGCGGCGTAGTAGGGGCGGCGGAGGGAGGCGCTGCTGGGCTCCTGTGCTGAATGCGGGGCAGCGGAGGCTTCGGACGGCTGGGTGCGCCGCG